>NW_027440434.1:600000-812516 GCF_031893055.1 Leptodactylus fuscus
GGATATATATATATAATATATGTGCACTGGATTTATTTAATATATGTTCAATGGATAAATAATATATGTGCACTGGATATTTAATATATGTGCACTGGATATATTTATAATATATGTGCACTGGATATTTAATATATGTGCACTGTATTTATTTAATATATGTTCACTGGATATATAATATATGTGCACTGGATATTTAATATATGCGCACTGGATTTATTTAATATATGTTCTCTGGATATATAATATATGTGCACTGGATATTTAATAAGTTTGCACTGGATATATATATAATATATGTGCACTGGATATATATAATATATGTGTACTGGATATGTAACATATGTGCACTGGATATATAAAATTTGTGGGCACTGGATATTTAATATATGTGCACTGGATTTATTTAATATATGTTTATTGGATATATAATATATGTGCACTGGATATTTAATATATGTGCACTGGATTTATTTAATATATGTTCACTGGATATATAATATATGTTCACTGGATATTTAATATATGTGCACTGGATATATAATATATGTGCACTGGATATATTTATAATATATGTGCACTGGATATTTAATGTATGTGCACTGGATTTATTTAATATATGTTCACTGGATATATAATGTATATGCACTGGATATTTAATATGTTTGCACTGGATATATATATAATATATGTGCACTGGATTTATTTAATAAATGTTCAATGGATTAATTATATATGTGCACTGGATATTTAATATATGTGCACTGGATATATTTATAATATATGTACACTGGATATTTAATATATGTGCAATGGATAATTAATATATGTGCACTGGATATAAATAATATATGTGCACTGGATCTATAATATATGTGCACTGGATATATAATGTATGTGCACTGGATATTTAATATATGTGCACTGGATATTTTATATATGTGCACTGGATTTATTTAATATATGTTCACTGGATATATAATATATGTGCACTGGATATTTAATATATGTGCACTGGATATATTTATAATATATGTGCACTAGATATTTAATATATGTGCACTGGATTGATTTAATATATGTGCACTTGATATTTAATATATGTGCACTGGATATATAATATATGTGTGCACTGGATATTTAATATATGTGCACTGGATATATAATATATGTGCACTGGATAATTAATATATGTGCACTGGATATTTAATATATGTTCACTGGATATATAATATATATGCACTGGATATATAATATATGTTTGCAATGGATATATAATATATGTGCACTGGGTATTTAATATGTTTGAACTGGATATATATAATATATGTGCACTGGATTTATTTAATATATGTTCAATGGATATATAATATATATGCACTGGATATTTTATATATGTGCACTGGATATATTTATAATGTATGTGCACTGGATATTTAATATATGTGCACTGGATTTATTTAATATATGTTCACTGGATATATAATGTATATGCACTGGATATTTAATATGTTTGCACTGGATATATATATATATAATATATGTGCACTGGATTTATTTAATATATGTTCAATGGGTAAATAATATATGTGCACTGGATATTTAATATATGTGCACTGGATATATTTATAATATATGTGCACTGGATATTTAATATATGTGCACTGGATTTATTTAATATATGTTCACTGGATATATAATATATGTGCACTGGATATTTAATATATGTGCACTGGATAATTAATATATGTGCACTGGATATAAATAATATAAGTGCACTGGATCTATAATATATGTGCACTGGATATATATAATATATGTGCACTGGATATATAATGTATGTGCACTGGATATTTAATATATGTGCACTGGATATTTTATATATGTGCACTGGATTTATTTAATATATGTTCACTGGATATATAATATATGTGCACTGGATATTTAATATATGTGCACTGGATATATTTATAATATATGTGCACTAGATATTTAATATATGTGCACTGGATTGATTTAATATATGTGCACTTGATATTTAATATATGTGCACTGGATATATATAATATATGTGCACTGGATATTTAATATATGTGCACTGGATATTTAATATATGTGCACGGGATATATATAATATATGTGCACTGGATATATGTAATATATGTGCACTGGATATATAATATATGTGTGCACTAGATATTTAATATATGTGCACTGGATATATAATATATGTACACTGGATATATAATATATGTGCACTGGATTTATTTAAAATATGTTCACTGGATATATAATATATGTGCACTGGATATTTAATATATGTACACTGGATATATTTATAATATATGTGCACTGGATATTTAATATATGTACACTGGATATATAATAAATGTGCACTGGATATTTAATATATGTGCACGGTATATATATAATATATAAGTACTGGATATATAATATATGTGCACTGGATTTTACTTAATTTATGTTCACTGGATATATAATAAATGTGCACTGGATATTTAATATATGTGCACGGTATATATATAATATATGTGCACTGGATATATAATATATGTGCACTGGATAATTAATATATGTGCACTGGATATTTAATATATGTGCACTGGATTTATTTATTATATGTTCACTGGATATATAATATATGTGCACTGGATATATAATATATGTGTGCACTGGATATTTAATATATGTGCACTGGATATATAATATATGTTCACTGGAAATTTAATATGTTTGCACTGGATATAGATAATATATGTGCACTGGATATATTTATAATATATGTGCACTGGACATATTTATAATATATGTGCACTGGATATATAATATATGTACACTGGAAATATAATATATGTGTGCAATGGAAATATAATATATGTGCACTGGATATTTAATATATGTGCACTGGATATTTAATATATGTGCACTGGATATTTAATATATTTGCACTGGATATTTAATATATGTGCACTGGATTTATTTAATATATGTTCACTGGATATATAATATATGTGCACTGGATATTTAATATATGTGCACTGTATATTTAATATATGTGCACTGGATTTATTTAATATATGTTCACTGGATATATAATATATGTGCACTGAATATTTAATATATGTGCACTGGATATGTAATATATGTGCACTGGATTTATTTAATATATGTTCACTGGATATATAATATATGTGCACTGGATATTTAATATGTTTGCACTGGATATATATAATATATGTGCATGGATCTATTTAATTTATGTTCAATGGATATATAATATATGTGCACTGGATACTTTATATATGTGCACTGGATATATTTATAATATATTTGCACTGGATATTTAATATATGTGCACTGGATTTATTTAATATATGTTCACTGGATAAATAATATATGTGCACTGGATATTTTTATTATATATGTGCACTGGATATTTGATATATGTGCACTTGATATTTTTATAATATATGTGCACTGGATATTTAATATATGTGCACTGGATTTATTTAATATATGTTCACTGGATATATAATATATGTGCACTGGATATTTAATATGTTTGCACTGGATATATATAATATATGTGCATGGACTTATTTAATTTATGTTCAATGGATATATAATATATGTGCACTGGATATTTTATATATGTGCACTGGATATATTTATAATATATGTGCACTGGATATTTAATATATGTGCACTGGATTTATTTAATATATGTTCACTGGATAAATAATATATGTGCACTGGATATTTTTATAATATATGTGCACTGGATATTTTTATAATATATGTGCACTGGATATTTTTATAATATATGTGCACTGTATACTTAATATATGTGCACTGGATTTATTTAATATATGTTCACTGGATATATAATATATGTGCACTGGATATTTAATATCTTTGCGCTAGATATATATAATATACGTGCACTGGATATATGTAATATATGTGTACTGTATGTTTAATATATGTACACTGGATATATAATATGTGTGCACTGGATATTTAATATATGTGCACTGGATATTTAATATATGTGCACTGGATATTTAATATATTTGCACTGGATATTTAATATATGTGCACTGGATTTATTTAATATATGTTCACTGGATATATAATATATGTGCACTGGATATTTAATATATGTGCACTGTATATTTAATATATGTGCACTGGAATTATTTAATATATGTTCACTGGATATATAATATATGTGCACTGGATATTTAATATATGTGCACTGTATATTTAATATATGTGCACTGGATTTATTTAATATATGTTCACTGGATATATAATATATGTGCACTGGATATTTAATACATGTGCACTGGATATGTAATATATGTGCACTGGAATTATTTAATATATGTTCACTGGATATATAATATATGTGCACTGGATATTTAATATATGTGCAATGTATATTTAATATATGTGCACTGGATTTATTTAATATATGTTCACTGGATATATAATATATGTGCACTGGATATTTAATAAATGTGCACTGGATATGTAATATATGTGCACTGGATTTATTTAATATATGTTCACTGGATATATAATATATGTGCACTGGATATTTAATATGTTTGCACTGGATATATATAATATTTGTGCATGGATTTATTTAATTTATGTTCATTGGATATATAATATATGTGCACTGGATATTTTATATATGTGCACTGGATATATTTAATATATGTTCACTGGATAAATAATATATGTGAACTGGATATTTTTATAATATATGTGCACTGGATATTTAATATATGTGCACTGGATATTTTTATAATATATGTGCACTGGATATTTAATATATGTGCACTGGATTTGTTTAAAATATGTTCACTGGATATATAATATATGTGCACTGGATATTTAATATCTTTGCGCTGGATATATATAATATACGTGCACTGGATATATATAATATATGTGTACTGTATGTTTAATATATGTGCACTGGATGTATAATATGTGTGCACTGGATATATTTAAAATATATGAGCACTAAATATTTAGTATTTGTGCACTGGATTTATTTATTATATGTTCACTGGATATTTAATATATTTGCACTGGATATATATAATATATATGTGCACTGGATATATTTAATATATGCGCACTGGATATATAATATATGTTCACTGGATAAAATAAATATATGTGCACTGGATATAAATAATATATGTGCACTGGATCTATAATATATGTGCACTGGATATATAAAGTATTTGCACTTGATATTTAATATATGTGCACTGGATTTATTTCATATATGTGCACTTGATATTTAATATATGTGCACTGGATATATATAATATATGTGCACTGGATATTTAATATATGTGCACTGGATATTTAATATATGTGCACTAGATATATTTAATAAATTTTCACTGGATATATAATATATGTGCACTGGATTTATTTAATATATGTTCACTGGATATATAATATATGTGCAGTGGATATTTAATGTATTTGCACTGGATATATTTATAATATATGTGCACTGGATATTTAATATATGCGCACTGGATTTATTTAATATATGTTCTCTGGATATATAATATATGTGCACTGGATATTTAATATGTTTGCACTGGATATATATAATATATGTGCACTGGATATATGTAATATATGTGTACTGCATATATAATATATGTGCACTGGATATATAATATGTGTGCACTGGATATTTAATATATGTGCACTGGATTTATTTAATATATGTTCACTGGATATTTAATATATGTGCACTGGATTTTACTTAATTTATTTTCACTGGATATATAATAAATGTGCACTGGATATTTAATATATGTGCATGGGATATGTGTGCACTGGATATTTAATATATGTGCACTGGATATATAATATATGTGTGCACTGGATATTTAATATATGTGCACTGGATATATAATATATGTGCACTGGATAATTAATATATGTGCACTGGATATTTAATATATGTTCACTGGATATATAATATATATGCACTGGATATATAATATATGTGTGCAATGGATATATAATATATGTGCACTGGGTATTTAATATGTTTGAACTGGATATATATAATATATGTGCACTGGATTTATTTAATATATGTTCAATGGATATATAATATATATGCACTGGATATTTTATATATGTGCACTGGATATATTTATAATGTATGTGCACTGGATATTTAATATATGTGCGCTGGATTTATTTAATATATGTTCACTGGATATATAATGTATATGCACTGGATATTTAATATGTTTGCACTGGATATATATATATAATATATGTGCACTGGATTTATTTAATATATGTTCAATGGATAAATAATATATGTGCACTGGATATTTAATATATGTGCACTGGATATATTTATAATATATGTGCACTGGATATTTAATATATGTGCACTGGATTTATTTAATATATGTTCACTGGATATATAATATATGTGCACTGGATATTTAATAAATGTGCACTGGATAATTAATATATGTGCACTGGATATAAATAATATAAGTGCACTGGATCTATAATATATGTGCACTGGATATATATAATATATGTGCACTGGATATATAATGTATGTGCACTGGATATTTAATATATGTGCACTGGATATATATATAATATGTGCACTGGATATTTAATATATGTGCACTGGATATTTAATATATGTGCACTAGATATATTTAATAAATGTTCACTGGATATATAATATATGTGCACTGGATATTTAATATTTGTGCACTGGATATATAATATATGTGCACTGGATATTTAATATATGTGCACTGGATTTATTTAATATATGTTCACTGGATATATAATATATGTTCACTGGATATTTAATATAAGTGCACTGGATATATTTATAATATATGTGTACTGGATATATAATATATGTGCACTGGATTTATTTAATATATGTTCTCTAAATATTTAATATATGTGCACTGTATATTTAATATGTTTGCACTGGATATATATAATATATGTGTACTGGATATATAATATATGCGCACTGGATATATAATATGTGTGCACTGGATATTTAATATATGTTAACTGGATATATAATATGTTTGCACTGGATATTTAATATATGTGCACTGGATTTGCTTAATTTATTTTCACTTGATATATAATATATGTGCACTGGTTATTTAATATATGTGCACAGGATATATATAATATATGTGAACTGGATATATATAATATATGTGCACTGGATATATAATATATGTGTGCACTGGATATTTATTATATGTGCACTAGATATATAATATATGTGCACTGGATATTTAATATATGTGCACTGGATTTATTTAATATATGTTCACTGGATATATAATATATATGCACTGGATATTTAATATATGTGCAATGGATATATTTATAATATATGTGCACTGGATATTTAATATATGTACACTGGATTTATTTAATATGTGTTCACTGGATATATAATATATGTGCACTGGATATTTAATATGTTTGCATGGGATATATATAATATATGTGCACTGGATATATATAATATATGTGCACTGGATATATAATATATGTGTGCACTGGATTTATTTAATATATGTTCACTGGATATATAATATATATGCACTGGATATTTAATATATGTGCAATGGATATATTTATAATATATGTGCACTGGATATTTAATATATGTACACTGGATTTATTTAATATGTGTTCACTGGATATATAATATATGTGCACTGGATATTTAATATGTTTGCACGGGATATATATAATATATGTGCACTGGATATATATAATATATGTGCACTGGATATATAATATATGTGTGCACTGGATATTTAATATATGTGCACTGGATATATAATATATGTGCACTGGATATTTAATATATGTGCACTGTATATTTAATATATGTGCACTGGATTTATTTAATATATGTTCACTGGATATATAATATATGTGCACTGGATATTTATTATATTTGCACTGGATATATTTATAATATATGTGCACTGGATATTTAATATATGCGCACTGGATTTATTTAATATATGTTCTCTGGATATATAATATATGTGCACTGGATATTTAATAAGTTTGCACTGGATATATATATAATATATGTGCACTGGATATATATAATATATGTGTACTGGATATGTAACATATGTGCACTGGATATATAAAATTTGTGGGCACTGGATATTTAATATATGTGCACTGGATTTATTTAATATATGTTTTTTGGATATATAATATATGTGCACTGGATATATAATATATGTGCACTGGATATATTTATAATATATGTGCACTGGTTATTTAATGTATGTGCACTGGATTTATTTAATATATGTTCACTGGATATATAATGTATATGCACTGGATATTTAATATGTTTGCACTGGATATATATATATAATATATGTGCACTGGATTTATTTAATAAATGTTCAATGGATTAATTATATATGTGCACTGGATATTTTATATATGTGCACTGGATATATTTATAATATATGTGCACTGGATATTTAATATATGTGCAATGGATAATTAATATATGTGCACTGGATATAAATAATATATGTGCACTGGATCTATAATATATGTGCACTGGATATATAATGTATGTGCACTGGATATTTAATATATGTGCACTGGATATTTTATATATGTGCACTGGATTTATTTAATATATGTTCACTGGATATATAATATATGTGCACTGGATGTTTAATATATGTGCACTGGATATATTTATAATATATGTGCACTAGATATTTAATATATGTGCACTGGATTGATTTAATATATGTGCACTTGATATTTAATATATGTGCACTGGATATATATAATATATGTGCACTGGATATTTAATATATGTGCACTGGATATTTAATATATGTGCACTGGATTTTACTTAATTTATTTTCACTGGATATATAATAAATGTGCACTGGATATTTAATATATGTGCATGGGATATATATAATATATGTGCACTGGATAATTAATATATGTGTGCACTGGATATTTAATATATGTTCACTGGATATATAATATATATGCACTGGATATATAATATATGTTTGCAATGGATATATAATATATGTGCACTGGATTTATTTAATATATGTTCAATGGATATATAATATATATGCACTGGATATTTTATATATGTGCACTGGATATATTTATAATGTATGTGCAATGGATATTTAATATATGTGCACTGGATTTATTTAATATATGTTCACTGGATATATAATGTATATGCACTGGATATTTAATATGTTTGCACTGGATATATATATATAATATATGTGCACTGGATTTATTTAATATATGTTCAATGGATAAATAATATATGTGCACTGGATATTTAATATATGTGCACTGGATATATTTATAATATATGTGCACTGGATATTTAATATATGTGCACTGTATTTATTTAATATATGTTCACTGGATATATAATATATGTGCACTGGATATTTAATATATGCGCACTGGATTTATTTAATATATGTTCTCTGGATATATAATATATGTGCACTGGATATTTAATAAGTTTGCACTGGATATATATATAATATATGTGCACTGGATATATATAATATATGTGTACTGGATATGTAACATATGTGCACTGGATATATAAAATTTGTGGGCACTGGATATTTAATATATGTGCACTGGATTTATTTAATATATGTTTATTGGATATATAATATATGTGCACTGGATATTTAATATATGTGCACTGGATTTATTTAATATATGTTCACTGGATATATAATATATGTTCACTGGATATTTAATATATGTGCACTGGATATATAATATATGTGCACTGGATATATTTATAATATATGTGCACTGGATATTTAATGTATGTGCACTGGATTTATTTAATATATGTTCACTGGATATATAATGTATATGCACTGGATATTTAATATGTTTGCACTGGATATATATATAATATATGTGCACTGGATTTATTTAATAAATGTTCAATGGATTAATTATATATGTGCACTGGATATTTAATATATGTGCACTGGATATATTTATAATATATGTACACTGGATATTTAATATATGTGCAATGGATAATTAATATATGTGCACTGGATATAAATAATATATGTGCACTGGATCTATAATATATGTGCACTGGATATATAATGTATGTGCACTGGATATTTAATATATGTGCACTGGATATTTTATATATGTGCACTGGATTTATTTAATATATGTTCACTGGATATATAATATATGTGCACTGGATATTTAATATATGTGCACTGGATATATTTATAATATATGTGCACTAGATATTTAATATATGTGCACTGGATTGATTTAATATATGTGCACTTGATATTTAATATATGTGCACTGGATATATAATATATGTGTGCACTGGATATTTAATATATGTGCACTGGATATATAATATATGTGCACTGGATAATTAATATATGTGCACTGGATATTTAATATATGTTCACTGGATATATAATATATATGCACTGGATATATAATATATGTTTGCAATGGATATATAATATATGTGCACTGGGTATTTAATATGTTTGAACTGGATATATATAATATATGTGCACTGGATTTATTTAATATATGTTCAATGGATATATAATATATATGCACTGGATATTTTATATATGTGCACTGGATATATTTATAATGTATGTGCACTGGATATTTAATATATGTGCACTGGATTTATTTAATATATGTTCACTGGATATATAATGTATATGCACTGGATATTTAATATGTTTGCACTGGATATATATATATATAATATATGTGCACTGGATTTATTTAATATATGTTCAATGGGTAAATAATATATGTGCACTGGATATTTAATATATGTGCACTGGATATATTTATAATATATGTGCACTGGATATTTAATATATGTGCACTGGATTTATTTAATATATGTTCACTGGATATATAATATATGTGCACTGGATATTTAATATATGTGCACTGGATAATTAATATATGTGCACTGGATATAAATAATATAAGTGCACTGGATCTATAATATATGTGCACTGGATATATATAATATATGTGCACTGGATATATAATGTATGTGCACTGGATATTTAATATATGTGCACTGGATATTTTATATATGTGCACTGGATTTATTTAATATATGTTCACTGGATATATAATATATGTGCACTGGATATTTAATATATGTGCACTGGATATATTTATAATATATGTGCACTAGATATTTAATATATGTGCACTGGATTGATTTAATATATGTGCACTTGATATTTAATATATGTGCACTGGATATATATAATATATGTGCACTGGATATTTAATATATGTGCACTGGATATTTAATATATGTGCACGGGATATATATAATATATGTGCACTGGATATATGTAATATATGTGCACTGGATATATAATATATGTGTGCACTAGATATTTAATATATGTGCACTGGATATATAATATATGTACACTGGATATATAATATATGTGCACTGGATTTATTTAAAATATGTTCACTGGATATATAATATATGTGCACTGGATATTTAATATATGTACACTGGATATATTTATAATATATGTGCACTGGATATTTAATATATGTACACTGGATATATAATAAATGTGCACTGGATATTTAATATATGTGCACGGTATATATATAATATATAAGTACTGGATATATAATATATGTGCACTGGATTTTACTTAATTTATGTTCACTGGATATATAATAAATGTGCACTGGATATTTAATATATGTGCACGGTATATATATAATATATGTGCACTGGATATATAATATATGTGCACTGGATAATTAATATATGTGCACTGGATATTTAATATATGTGCACTGGATTTATTTATTATATGTTCACTGGATATATAATATATGTGCACTGGATATATAATATATGTGTGCACTGGATATTTAATATATGTGCACTGGATATATAATATATGTTCACTGGAAATTTAATATGTTTGCACTGGATATAGATAATATATGTGCACTGGATATATTTATAATATATGTGCACTGGACATATTTATAATATATGTGCACTGGATATATAATATATGTACACTGGATATATAATATATGTGTGCAATGGAAATATAATATATGTGCACTGGATATTTAATATATGTGCACTGGATATTTAATATATGTGCACTGGATATTTAATATATTTGCACTGGATATTTAATATATGTGCACTGGATTTATTTAATATATGTTCACTGGATATATAATATATGTGCACTGGATATTTAATATATGTGCACTGTATATTTAATATATGTGCACTGGATTTATTTAATATATGTTCACTGGATATATAATATATGTGCACTGAATATTTAATATATGTACACTGGATATGTAATATATGTGCACTGGATTTATTTAATATATGTTCAATGGATATATAATATATGTGCACTGGATATTTAATATGTTTGCACTGGATATATATAATATATGTGCATGGATCTATTTAATTTATGTTCAATGGATATATAATATATGTGCACTGGATACTTTATATATGTGCACTGGATATATTTATAATATATTTGCACTGGATATTTAATATATGTGCACTGGATTTATTTAATATATGTTCACTGGATAAATAATATATGTGCACTGGATATTTTTATTATATATGTGCACTGGATATTTGATATATGTGCACTTGATATTTTTATAATATATGTGCACTGGATATTTAATATATGTGCACTGGATTTTTTTAATATATGTTCACTGGATATATAATATATGTGCACTGGATATTTAATATGTTTGCACTGGATATATATAATATATGTGCATGGACTTATTTAATTTATGTTCAATGGATATATAATATATGTGCACTGGATATTTTATATATGTGCACTGGATATATTTATAATATATGTGCACTGGATATTTAATATATGTGCACTGGATTTATTTAATATATGTTCACTGGATAAATAATATATGTGCACTGGATATTTTTATAATATATGTGCACTGGATATTTTTATAATATATGTGCACTGGATATTTTTATAATATATGTGCACTGTATACTTAATATATGTGCACTGGATTTATTTAATATATGTTCACTGGATATATAATATATGTGCACTGGATATTTAATATCTTTGCGCTAGATATATATAATATACGTGCACTGGATATATGTAATATATGTGTACTGTATGTTTAATATATGTACACTGGATATATAATATGTGTGCACTGGATATTTAATATATGTGCACTGGATATTTAATATATGTGCACTGGATATTTAATATATTTGCACTGGATATTTAATATATGTGCACTGGATTTATTTAATATATGTTCACTGGATATATAATATATGTGCACTGGATATTTAATATATGTGCACTGTATATTTAATATATGTGCACTGGAATTATTTAATATATGTTCACTGGATATATAATATATGTGCACTGGATATTTAATATATGTGCACTGTATATTTAATATATGTGCACTGGATTTAATTAATATATGTTCACTGGATATATAATATATGTGCACTGGATATTTAATACATGTGCACTGGATATGTAATATATGTGCACTGGAATTATTTAATATATGTTCACTGGATATATAATATATGTGCACTGGATATTTAATATATGTGCAATGTATATTTAATATATGTGCACTGGATTTATTTAATATATGTTCACTGGATATATAATATATGTGCACTGGATATTTAATAAATGTGCACTGGATATGTAATATATGTGCACTGGATTTATTTAATATATGTTCACTGGATATATAATATATGTGCACTGGATATTTAATATGTTTGCACTGGATATATATAATATTTGTGCATGGATTTATTTAATTTATGTTCATTGGATATATAATATATGTGCACTGGATATTTTATATATGTGCACTGGATATATTTATAATATATGTGCACTGGATATTTAATATATGTGCACTGGATTTATTTAATATATGTTCACTGGATAAATAATATATGTGAACTGGATATTTTTATAATATATGTGCACTGGATATTTAATATATGTGCACTGGATATTTTTATAATATATGTGCACTGGATATTTAATATATGTGCACTGGATTTGTTTAAAATATGTTCACTGGATATATAATATATGTGCACTGGATATTTAATATCTTTGCGCTGGATATATATAATATACGTGCACTGGATATATATAATATATGTGTACTGTATGTTTAATATATGTGCACTGGATGTATAATATGTGTGCACTGGATATATTTAAAATATATGAGCACTAAATATTTAGTATTTGTGCACTGGATTTATTTATTATATGTTCACTGGATATTTAATATATTTGCACTGGATATATATAATATATATGTGCACTGGATATATTTAATATATGCGCACTGGATATATAATATATGTTCACTGGATAAAATAAATATATGTGCACTGGATATAAATAATATATGTGCACTGGATCTATAATATATGTGCACTGGATATATAAAGTATTTGCACTTGATATTTAATATATGTGCACTGGATTTATTTCATATATGTGCACTTGATATTTAATATATGTGCACTGGATATTTAATATATGTGCACTAGATATATTTAATAAATTTTCACTGGATATATAATATATGTGCACTGGATTTATTTAATATACGTTCACTGGATATATAATATATGTGCAGTGGATATTTAATATATTTGCACTGGATATATTTATAATATATGTGCACTGGATATTTAATATATGCGCACTGGATTTATTTAATATATGTTCTCTGGATATATAATATATGTGCACTGGATATTTAATATGTTTGCACTGGATATATATAATATATGCGCACTGGATATATGTAATATATGTGTACTGCATATATAATATATGTGCACTGGATATTTAATATGTGTGCACTGGATATTTAATATATGTGCACTGGATTTATTTAATATATGTTCACTGGATATTTAATATATGTGCACTGGATTTTACTTAATTTATTTTCACTGGATATATAATAAATGTGCACTGGATATTTAATATATGTGCATGGGATATATATAATATATGTGCACTGGATATATAATATATGTGTGCACTGGATATTTAATATATGTGCACTGGATATATAATATATGTGTGCACTGGATATTTAATATATGTGCACTGGATATATAATATATGTGCACTGGATAATTAATATATGTGCACTGGATATTTAATATATGTTCACTGGATATATAATATATATGCACTGGATATATAATATATGTGTGCAATGGATATATAATATATGTGCACTGGGTATTTAATATGTTTGAACTGGATATATATAATATATGTGCACTGGATTTATTTAATATATGTTCAATGGATATATAATATATATGCACTGGATATTTTATATATGTGCACTGGATATATTTATAATGTATGTGCGCTGGATATTTAATATATGTGCACTGGATTTATTTAATATATGTTCACTGGATATATAATGTATATGCACTGGATATTTAATATGTTTGCACTGGATATATATATATAATATATGTGCACTGGATTTATTTAATATATGTTCAATGGATAAATAATATATGTGCACTGGATATTTAATATATGTGCACTGGATATATTTATAATATATGTGCACTGGATATTTAATATATGTGCACTGGATTTATTTAATATATGTTCACTGGATATATAATATATGTGCACTGGATATTTAATAAATGTGCACTGGATAATTAATATATGTGCACTGGATATAAATAATATAAGTGCACTGGATCTATAATATATGTGCACTGGATATATATAATATATGTGCACTGGATATATAATGTATGTGCACTGGATATTTAATATATGTGCACTGGATATATATATAATATGTGCACTGGATATTTAATATATGTGCACTGGATATTTAATATATGTGCACTAGATATATTTAATAAATGTTCACTGGATATATAATATATGTGCACTGGATATTTAATATTTGTGCACTGGATATATAATATATGTGCACTGGATATTTAATATATGTGCACTGGATTTATTTAATATATGTTCACTGGATATATAATATATGTTCACTGGATATTTAATATAAGTGCACTGGATATATTTATAATATATGTGTACTGGATATATAATATATGTGCACTGGATTTATTTAATATATGTTCTCTAAATATTTAATATATGTGCACTGTATATTTAATATGTTTGCACTGGATATATATATATATAATATATGTGCACTGGATTTATTTAATATATGTTCAATGGGTAAATAATATATGTGCACTGGATATTTAATATATGTGCACTGTATTTATTTAATATATGTTCACTGGATATATAATATATGTGCACTGGATATTTAATATATGCGCACTGGATTTATTTAATATATGTTCTCTGGATATATAATATATGTGCACTGGATATTTAATAAGTTTGCACTGGATATATATATAATATATGTGCACTGGATATATATAATATATGTGTACTGGATATGTAACATATGTGCACTGGATATATAAAATTTGTGGGCACTGGATATTTAATATATGTGCACTGGATTTATTTAATATATGTTTATTGGATATATAATATATGTGCACTGGATATTTAATATATGTGCACTGGATTTATTTAATATATGTTCACTGGATATATAATATATGTTCACTGGATATTTAATATATGTGCACTGGATATATAATATATGTGCACTGGATATATTTATAATATATGTGCACTGGATATTTAATGTATGTGCACTGGATTTAATTAATATATGTTCACTGGATATATAATGTATATGCACTGGATATTTAATATGTTTGCACTGGATATATATATAATATATGTGCACTGGATTTATTTAATAAATGTTCAATGGATTAATTATATATGTGCACTGGATATTTAATATATGTGCACTGGATATATTTATAATATATGTACACTGGATATTTAATATATGTGCAATGGATAATTAATATATGTGCACTGGATATAAATAATATATGTGCACTGGATCTATAATATATGTGCACTGGATATATAATGTATGTGCACTGGATATTTAATATATGTGCACTGGATATTTTATATATGTGCACTGGATTTATTTAATATATGTTCACTGGATATATAATATATGTGCACTGGATATTTAATATATGTGCACTGGATATATTTATAATATATGTGCACTAGATATTTAATATATGTGCACTGGATTGATTTAATATATGTGCACTTGATATTTAATATATGTGCACTGGATATATAATATATGTGTGCACTGGATATTTAATATATGTGCACTGGATATATAATATATGTGCACTGGATAATTAATATATGTGCACTGGATATTTAATATATGTTCACTGGATATATAATATATATGCACTGGATATATAATATATGTTTGCAATGGATATATAATATATGTGCACTGGGTATTTAATATGTTTGAACTGGATATATATAATATATGTGCACTGGATTTATTTAATATATGTTCAATGGATATATAATATATATGCACTGGATATTTTATATATGTGCACTGGATATATTTATAATGTATGTGCACTGGATATTTAATATATGTGCACTGGATTTATTTAATATATGTTCACTGGATATATAATGTATATGCACTGGATATTTAATATGTTTGCACTGGATATATATATATATAATATATGTGCACTGGATTTATTTAATATATGTTCAATGGGTAAATAATATATGTGCACTGGATATTTAATATATGTGCACTGGATATATTTATAATATATGTGCACTGGATATTTAATATATGTGCACTGGATTTATTTAATATATGTTCACTGGATATATAATATATGTGCACTGGATATTTAATATATGTGCACTGGATAATTAATATATGTGCACTGGATATAAATAATATAAGTGCACTGGATCTATAATATATGTGCACTGGATATATATAATATATGTGCACTGGATATATAATGTATGTGCACTGGATATTTAATATATGTGCACTGGATATTTTATATATGTGCACTGGATTTATTTAATATATGTTCACTGGATATATAATATATGTGCACTGGATATTTAATATATGTGCACTGGATATATTTATAATATATGTGCACTAGATATTTAATATATGTGCACTGGATTGATTTAATATATGTGCACTTGATATTTAATATATGTGCACTGGATATATATAATATATGTGCACTGGATATTTAATATATGTGCACTGGATATTTAATATATGTGCACGGGATATATATAATATATGTGCACTGGATATATGTAATATATGTGCACTGGATATATAATATATGTGTGCACTAGATATTTAATATATGTGCACTGGATATATAATATATGTACACTGGATATATAATATATGTGCACTGGATTTATTTAAAATATGTTCACTGGATATATAATATATGTGCACTGGATATTTAATATATGTACACTGGATATATTTATAATATATGTGCACTGGATATTTAATATATGTACACTGGATATATAATAAATGTGCACTGGATATTTAATATATGTGCACGGTATATATATAATATATAAGTACTGGATATATAATATATGTGCACTGGATTTTACTTAATTTATGTTCACTGGATATATAATAAATGTGCACTGGATATTTAATATATGTGCACGGTATATATATAATATATGTGCACTGGATATATAATATATGTGCACTGGATAATTAATATATGTGCACTGGATATTTAATATATGTGCACTGGATTTATTTATTATATGTTCACTGGATATATAATATATGTGCACTGGATATATAATATATGTGTGCACTGGATATTTAATATATGTGCACTGGATATATAATATATGTTCACTGGAAATTTAATATGTTTGCACTGGATATAGATAATATATGTGCACTGGATATATTTATAATATATGTGCACTGGACATATTTATAATATATGTGCACTGGATATATAATATATGTACACTGGATATATAATATATGTGTGCAATGGAAATATAATATATGTGCACTGGATATTTAATATATGTGCACTGGATATTTAATATATGTGCACTGGATATTTAATATATTTGCACTGGATATTTAATATATGTGCACTGGATTTATTTAATATATGTTCACTGGATATATAATATATGTGCACTGGATATTTAATATATGTGCACTGTATATTTAATATATGTGCACTGGATTTATTTAATATATGTTCACTGGATATATAATATATGTGCACTGAATATTTAATATATGTACACTGGATATGTAATATATGTGCACTGGATTTATTTAATATATGTTCAATGGATATATAATATATGTGCACTGGATATTTAATATGTTTGCACTGGATATATATAATATATGTGCATGGATCTATTTAATTTATGTTCAATGGATATATAATATATGTGCACTGGATACTTTATATATGTGCACTGGATATATTTATAATATATTTGCACTGGATATTTAATATATGTGCACTGGATTTATTTAATATATGTTCACTGGATAAATAATATATGTGCACTGGATATTTTTATTATATATGTGCACTGGATATTTGATATATGTGCACTTGATATTTTTATAATATATGTGCACTGGATATTTAATATATGTGCACTGGATTTTTTTAATATATGTTCACTGGATATATAATATATGTGCACTGGATATTTAATATGTTTGCACTGGATATATATAATATATGTGCATGGACTTATTTAATTTATGTTCAATGGATATATAATATATGTGCACTGGATATTTTATATATGTGCACTGGATATATTTATAATATATGTGCACTGGATATTTAATATATGTGCACTGGATTTATTTAATATATGTTCACTGGATAAATAATATATGTGCACTGGATATTTTTATAATATATGTGCACTGGATATTTTTATAATATATGTGCACTGGATATTTTTATAATATATGTGCACTGTATACTTAATATATGTGCACTGGATATTTAATATCTTTGCGCTAGATATATATAATATACGTGCACTGGATATATGTAATATATGTGTACTGTATGTTTAATATATGTACACTGGATATATAATATGTGTGCACTGGATATTTAATATATGTGCACTGGATATTTAATATATGTGCACTGGATATTTAATATATTTGCACTGGATATTTAATATATGTGCACTGGATTTATTTAATATATGTTCACTGGATATATAATATATGTGCACTGGATATTTAATATATGTGCACTGTATATTTAATATATGTGCACTGGAATTATTTAATATATGTTCACTGGATATATAATATATGTGCACTGGATATTTAATATATGTGCACTGTATATTTAATATATGTGCACTGGATTTAATTAATATATGTTCACTGGATATATAATATATGTGCACTGGATATTTAATACATGTGCACTGGATATGTAATATATGTGCACTGGAATTATTTAATATATGTTCACTGGATATATAATATATGTGCACTGGATATTTAATATATGTGCAATGTATATTTAATATATGTGCACTGGATTTATTTAATATATGTTCACTGGATATATAATATATGTGCACTGGATATTTAATAAATGTGCACTGGATATGTAATATATGTGCACTGGATTTATTTAATATATGTTCACTGGATATATAATATATGTGCACTGGATATTTAATATGTTTGCACTGGATATATATAATATTTGTGCATGGATTTATTTAATTTATGTTCATTGGATATATAATATATGTGCACTGGATATTTTATATATGTGCACTGGATATATTTATAATATATGTGCACTGGATATTTAATATATGTGCACTGGATTTATTTAATATATGTTCACTGGATAAATAATATATGTGAACTGGATATTTTTATAATATATGTGCACTGGATATTTAATATATGTGCACTGGATATTTTTATAATATATGTGCACTGGATATTTAAAATATGTGCACTGGATTTGTTTAAAATATGTTCACTGGATATATAATATATGTGCACTGGATATTTAATATCTTTGCGCTGGATATATATAATATACGTGCACTGGATATATATAATATATGTGTACTGTATGTTTAATATATGTGCACTGGATGTATAATATGTGTGCACTGGATATATTTAAAATATATGAGCACTAAATATTTAGTATTTGTGCACTGGATTTATTTATTATATGTTCACTGGATATTTAATATATTTGCACTGGATATATATAATATATATGTGCACTGGATATATTTAATATATGCGCACTGGATATATAATATATGTTCACTGGATAAAATAAATATATGTGCACTGGATATAAATAATATATGTGCACTGGATCTATAATATATGTGCACTGGATATATAAAGTATTTGCACTTGATATTTAATATATGTGCACTGGATTTATTTCATATATGTGCACTTGATATTTAATATATGTGCACTGGATATATATAATATATGTGCACTGGATATTTAATATATGTGCACTGGATATTTAATATATGTGCACTAGATATATTTAATAAATTTTCACTGGATATATAATATATGTGCACTGGATTTATTTAATATATGTTCACTGGATATATAATATATGTGCAGTGGATATTTAATATATTTGCACTGGATATATTTATAATATATGTGCACTGGATATTTAATATATGCGCACTGGATTTATTTAATATATGTTCTCTGGATATATAATATATGTGCACTGGATATTTAATATGTTTGCACTGGATATATATAATATATGTGCACTGGAAATATGTAATATATGTGCACTGCATATATAATATATGTGCACTGGATATATAATATGTGTGCACTGGATATTTAATATATGTGCACTGGATTTATTTAATATATGTTCACTGGATATTTAATATATGTGCACTGGATTTTACTTAATTTATTTTCACTGGATATATAATAAATGTGCACTGGATATTTAATATATGTGCATGGGATATATATAATATATGTGTACTGGATATATAATATATGTGTGCACTGGATATTTAATATATGTGCACTGGATATATAATATATGTGTGCACTGGATATTTAATATATGTGCACTGGATATATAATATATGTGCACTGGATAATTAATATATGTGCACTGGATATTTAATATATGTTCACTGGATATATAATATATATGCACTGGATATATAATATATGTGTGCAATGGATATATAATATATGTGCACTGGGTATTTAATATGTTTGAACTGGATATATATAATATATGTGCACTGGATTTATTTAATATATGTTCAATGGATATATAATATATATGCACTGGATATTTTATATATGTGCACTGGATATATTTATAATGTATGTGCGCTGGATATTTAATATATGTGCGCTGGATTTATTTAATATATGTTCACTGGATATATAATGTATATGCACTGGATATTTAATATGTTTGCACTGGATATATATATATATAATATATGTGCACTGGATTTATTTAATATATGTTCAATGGATAAATAATATATGTGCACTGGATATTTAATATATGTGCACTGGATATATTTATAATATATGTGCACTGGATATTTAATATATGTGCACTGGATTTATTTAATATATGTTCACTGGATATATAATATATGTGCACTGGATATTTAATAAATGTGCACTGGATAATTAATATATGTGCACTGGATATAAATAATATAAGTGCACTGGATCTATAATATATGTGCACTGGATATATATAATATATGTGCACTGGATATATAATGTATGTGCACTGGATATTTAATATATGTGCACTGGATATATATATAATATGTGCACTGGATATTTAATATATGTGCACTGGATATTTAATATATGTGCACTAGATATATTTAATAAATGTTCACTGGATATATAATATATGTGCACTGGATATTTAATATTTGTGCACTGGATATATAATATATGTGCACTGGATATTTAATATATGTGCACTGGATTTATTTAATATATGTTCACTGGATATATAATATATGTTCACTGGATATTTAATATAAGTGCACTGGATATATTTATAATATATGTGTACTGGATATATAATATATGTGCACTGGATTTATTTAATATATGTTCTCTAAATATTTAATATATGTGCACTGTATATTTAATATGTTTGCACTGGATATATATAATATATGTGTACTGGATATATAATATATGCGCACTGGATATATAATATGTGTGCACTGGATATTTAATATATGTTAACTGGATATATAATATGTTTGCACTGGATATTTAATATATGTGCACTGGATTTGCTTAATTTATTTTCACTTGATATATAATATATGTGCACTGGTTATTTAATATATGTGCACAGGATATATATAATATATGTGAACTGGATATATATAATATATGTGCACTGGATATATAATATATGTGTGCACTGGATATTTATTATATGTGCACTAGATATATAATATATGTGCACTGGATATTTAATATATGTGCACTGGATTTATTTAATATATGTTCACTGGATATATAATATATATGCACTGGATATTTAATATATGTGCAATGGATATATTTATAATATATGTGCACTGGATATTTAATATATGTACACTGGATTTATTTAATATGTGTTCACTGGATATATAATATATGTGCACTGGATATTTAATATGTTTGCATGGGATATATATAATATATGTGCACTGGATATATATAATATATGTGCACTGGATATATAATATATGTGTGCACTGGATTTATTTAATATATGTTCACTGGATATATAATATATATGCACTGGATATTTAATATATGTGCAATGGATATATTTATAATATATGTGCACTGGATATTTAATATATGTACACTGGATTTATTTAATATGTGTTCACTGGATATATAATATATGTGCACTGGATATTTAATATGTTTGCACGGGATATATATAATATATGTGCACTGGATATATATAATATATGTGCACTGGATATATAATATATGTGTGCACTGGATATTTAATATATGTGCACTGGATATATAATATATGTGCACTGGATATTTAATATATGTGCACTGTATATTTAATATATGTGCACTGGATTTATTTAATATATGTTCACTGGATATATAATATATGTGCACTGGATATTTATTATATTTGCACTGGATATATTTATAATATATGTGCACTGGATATTTAATATATGCGCACTGGATTTATTTAATATATGTTCTCTGGATATATAATATATGTGCACTGGATATTTAATAAGTTTGCACTGGATATATATATAATATATGTGCACTGGATATATATAATATATGTGTACTGGATATGTAACATATGTGCACTGGATATATAAAATTTGTGGGCACTGGATATTTAATATATGTGCACTGGATTTATTTAATATATGTTTTTTGGATATATAATATATGTGCACTGGATATTTAATATATGTGCACTGGATTTATTTAATATATGTTCACTGGATATATAATATATGTGCACTGGATATATAATATATGTGCACTGGATATATTTATAATATATGTGCACTGGTTATTTAATGTATGTGCACTGGATTTATTTAATATATGTTCACTGGATATATAATGTATATGCACTGGATATTTAATATGTTTGCACTGGATATATATATATAATATATGTGCACTGGATTTATTTAATAAATGTTCAATGGATTAATTATATATGTGCACTGGATATTTAATATATGTGCACTGGATATATTTATAATATATGTGCACTGGATATTTAATATATGTGCAATGGATAATTAATATATGTGCACTGGATATAAATAATATATGTGCACTGGATCTATAATATATGTGCACTGGATATATAATGTATGTGCACTGGATATTTAATATATGTGCACTGGATATTTTATATATGTGCACTGGATTTATTTAATATATGTTCACTGGATATATAATATATGTGCACTGGATATTTAATATATGTGCACTGGATATATTTATAATATATGTGCACTAGATATTTAATATATGTGCACTGGATTGATTTAATATATGTGCACTTGATATTTAATATATGTGCACTGGATATATATAATATATGTGCACTGGATATTTAATATATGTGCACTGGATATTTAATATATGTGCACTGGATTTTACTTAATTTATTTTCACTGGATATATAATAAATGTGCACTGGATATTTAATATATGTGCATGGGATATATATAATATATGTGCACTGGATATATAATATATGTGTGCACTGGATATTTAATATATGTGCACTGGATATATAATATATGTGCACTGGATATATAATATATGTGCACTGGATAATTAATATATGTGCACTGGATATTTAATATATGTTCACTGGATATATAATATATATGCACTGGATATATAATATATGTTTGCAATGGATATATAATATATGTGCACTGGGTATTTAATATGTTTGAACTGGATATATATAATATATGTGCACTGGATTTATTTAATATATGTTCAATGGATATATAATATATATGCACTGGATATTTTATATATGTGCACTGTATATATTTATAATGTATGTGCAATGGATATTTAATATATGTGCACTGGATTTATTTAATATATGTTCACTGGATATATAATGTATATGCACTGGATATTTAATATGTTTGCACTGGATATATATATATAATATATGTGCACTGGATTTATTTAATATATGTTCAATGGATAAATAATATATGTGCACTGGATATTTAATATATGTGCACTGGATATATTTATAATATATGTGCACTGGATATTTAATATATGTGCACTGTATTTATTTAATATATGTTCACTGGATATATAATATATGTGCACTGGATATTTAATATATGCGCACTGGATTTATTTAATATATGTTCTCTGGATATATAATATATGTGCACTGGATATTTAATAAGTTTGCACTGGATATATATATAATATATGTGCACTGGATATATATAATATATGTGTACTGGATATGTAACATATGTGCACTGGATATATAAAATTTGTGGGCACTGGATATTTAATATATGTGCACTGGATTTATTTAATATATGTTTATTGGATATATAATATATGTGCACTGGATATTTAATATATGTGCACTGGATTTATTTAATATATGTTCACTGGATATATAATATATGTTCACTGGATATTTAATATATGTGCACTGGATATATAATATATGTGCACTGGATATATTTATAATATATGTGCACTGGATATTTAATGTATGTGCACTGGATTTATTTAATATATGTTCACTGGATATATAATGTATATGCACTGGATATTTAATATGTTTGCACTGGATATATATATAATATATGTGCACTGGATTTATTTAATAAATGTTCAATGGATTAATTATATATGTGCACTGGATATTTAATATATGTGCACTGGATATATTTATAATATATGTACACTGGATATTTAATATATGTGCAATGGATAATTAATATATGTGCACTGGATATAAATAATATATGTGCACTGGATCTATAATATATGTGCACTGGATATATAATGTATGTGCACTGGATATTTAATATATGTGCACTGGATATTTTATATATGTGCACTGGATTTATTTAATATATGTTCACTGGATATATAATATATGTGCACTGGATATTTAATATATGTGCACTGGATATATTTATAATATATGTGCACTAGATATTTAATATATGTGCACTGGATTGATTTAATATATGTGCACTTGATATTTAATATATGTGCACTGGATATATAATATATGTGTGCACTGGATATTTAATATATGTGCACTGGATATATAATATATGTGCACTGGATAATTAATATATGTGCACTGGATATTTAATATATGTTCACTGGATATATAATATATATGCACTGGATATATAATATATGTTTGCAATGGATATATAATATATGTGCACTGGGTATTTAATATGTTTGAACTGGATATATATAATATATGTGCACTGGATTTATTTAATATATGTTCAATGGATATATAATATATATGCACTGGATATTTTATATATGTGCACTGGATATATTTATAATGTATGTGCACTGGATATTTAATATATGTGCACTGGATTTATTTAATATATGTTCACTGGATATATAATGTATATGCACTGGATATTTAATATGTTTGCACTGGATATATATATATATATAATATATGTGCACTGGATTTATTTAATATATGTTCAATGGGTAAATAATATATGTGCACTGGATATTTAATATATGTGCACTGGATATATTTATAATATATGTGCACTGGATATTTAATATATGTGCACTGGATTTATTTAATATATGTTCACTGGATATATAATATATGTGCACTGGATATTTAATATATGTGCACTGGATAATTAATATATGTGCACTGGATATAAATAATATAAGTGCACTGGATCTATAATATATGTGCACTGGATATATATAATATATGTGCACTGGATATATAATGTATGTGCACTGGATATTTAATATATGTGCACTGGATATTTTATATATGTGCACTGGATTTATTTAATATATGTTCACTGGATATATAATATATGTGCACTGGATATTTAATATATGTGCACTGGATATATTTATAATATATGTGCACTAGATATTTAATATATGTGCACTGGATTGATTTAATATATGTGCACTTGATATTTAATATATGTGCACTGGATATATATAATATATGTGCACTGGATATTTAATATATGTGCACTGGATATTTAATATATGTGCACGGGATATATATAATATATGTGCACTGGATATATGTAATATATGTGCACTGGATATATAATATATGTGTGCACTAGATATTTAATATATGTGCACTGGATATATAATATATGTACACTGGATATATAATATATGTGCACTGGATTTATTTAAAATATGTTCACTGGATATATAATATATGTGCACTGGATATTTAATATATGTACACTGGATATATTTATAATATATGTGCACTGGATATTTAATATATGTACACTGGATATATAATAAATGTGCACTGGATATTTAATATATGTGCACGGTATATATATAATATATAAGTACTGGATATATAATATATGTGCACTGGATTTTACTTAATTTATGTTCACTGGATATATAATAAATGTGCACTGGATATTTAATATATGTGCACGGTATATATATAATATATGTGCACTGGATATATAATATATGTGCACTGGATAATTAATATATGTGCACTGGATATTTAATATATGTGCACTGGATTTATTTATTATATGTTCACTGGATATATAATATATGTGCACTGGATATATAATATATGTGTGCACTGGATATTTAATATATGTGCACTGGATATATAATATATGTTCACTGGAAATTTAATATGTTTGCACTGGATATAGATAATATATGTGCACTGGATATATTTATAATATATGTGCACTGGACATATTTATAATATATGTGCACTGGATATATAATATATGTACACTGGATATATAATATATGTGTGCAATGGAAATATAATATATGTGCACTGGATATTTAATATATGTGCACTGGATATTTAATATATGTGCACTGGATATTTAATATATTTGCACTGGATATTTAATATATGTGCACTGGATTTATTTAATATATGTTCACTGGATATATAATATATGTGCACTGGATATTTAATATATGTGCACTGTATATTTAATATATGTGCACTGGATTTATTTAATATATGTTCACTGGATATATAATATATGTGCACTGGATTTATTTAATATATGTTCAATGGATATATAATATATGTGCACTGGATATTTAATATGTTTGCACTGGATATATATAATATATGTGCATGGATCTATTTAATTTATGTTCAATGGATATATAATATATGTGCACTGGATACTTTATATATGTGCACTGGATATATTTATAATATATTTGCACTGGATATTTAATATATGTGCACTGGATTTATTTAATATATGTTCACTGGATAAATAATATATGTGCACTGGATATTTTTATTATATATGTGCACTGGATATTTGATATATGTGCACTTGATATTTTTATAATATATGTGCACTGGATATTTAATATATGTGCACTGGATTTTTTTAATATATGTTCACTGGATATATAATATATGTGCACTGGATATTTAATATGTTTGCACTGGATATATATAATATATGTGCATGGACTTATTTAATTTATGTTCAATGGATATATAATATATGTGCACTGGATATTTTATATATGTGCACTGGATATATTTATAATATATGTGCACTGGATATTTAATATATGTGCACTGGATTTATTTAATATATGTTCACTGGATAAATAATATATGTGCACTGGATATTTTTATAATATATGTGCACTGGATATTTTTATAATATATGTGCACTGGATATTTTTATAATATATGTGCACTGTATACTTAATATATGTGCACTGGATTTATTTAATATATGTTCACTGGATATATAATATATGTGCACTGGATATTTAATAACTTTGCGCTAGATATATATAATATACGTGCACTGGATATATGTAATATATGTGTACTGTATGTTTAATATATGTACACTGGATATATAATATGTGTGCACTGGATATTTAATATATGTGCACTGGATATTTAATATATGTGCACTGGATATTTAATATATTTGCACTGGATATTTAATATATGTGCACTGGATTTATTTAATATATGTTCACTGGATATATAATATATGTGCACTGGATATTTAATATATGTGCACTGTATATTTAATATATGTGCACTGGAATTATTTAATATATGTTCACTGGATATATAATATATGTGCACTGGATATTTAATATATGTGCACTGTATATTTAATATATGTGCACTGGATTTAATTAATATATGTTCACTGGATATATAATATATGTGCACTGGATATTTAATACATGTGCACTGGATATGTAATATATGTGCACTGGAATTATTTAATATATGTTCACTGGATATATAATATATGTGCACTGGATATTTAATATATGTGCAATGTATATTTAATATATGTGCACTGGATTTATTTAATATATGTTCACTGGATATATAATATATGTGCACTGGATATTTAATAAATGTGCACTGGATATGTAATATATGTGCACTGGATTTATTTAATATATGTTCACTGGATATATAATATATGTGCACTGGATATTTAATATGTTTGCACTGGATATATATAATATTTGTGCATGGATTTATTTAATTTATGTTCATTGGATATATAATATATGTGCACTGGATATTTTATATATGTGCACTGGATATATTTATAATATATGTGCACTGGATATTTAATATATGTGCACTGGATTTATTTAATATATGTTCACTGGATAAATAATATATGTGAACTGGATATTTTTATAATATATGTGCACTGGATATTTAATATATGTGCACTGGATATTTTTATAATATATGTGCACTGGATATTTAATATATGTGCACTGGATTTGTTTAAAATATGTTCACTGGATATATAATATATGTGCACTGGATATTTAATATCTTTGCGCTGGATATATATAATATACGTGCACTGGATATATATAATATATGTGTACTGTATGTTTAATATATGTGCACTGGATGTATAATATGTGTGCACTGGATATATTTAAAATATATGAGCACTAAATATTTAGTATTTGTGCACTGGATTTATTTATTATATGTTCACTGGATATTTAATATATTTGCACTGGATATATATAATATATATGTGCACTGGATATATTTAATATATGCGCACTGGATATATAATATATGTTCACTGGATAAAATAAATATATGTGCACTGGATATAAATAATATATGTGCACTGGATCTATAATATATGTGCACTGGATATATAAAGTATTTGCACTTGATATTTAATATATGTGCACTGGATTTATTTCATATATGTGCACTTGATATTTAATATATGTGCACTGGATATATATAATATATGTGCACTGGATATTTAATATATGTGCACTGGATATTTAATATATGTGCACTAGATATATTTAATAAATTTTCACTGGATATATAATATATGTGCACTGGATTTATTTAATATACGTTCACTGGATATATAATATATGTGCAGTGGATATTTAATATATTTGCACTGGATATATTTATAATATATGTGCACTGGATATTTAATATATGCGCACTGGATTTATTTAATATATGTTCTCTGGATATATAATATATGTGCACTGGATATTTAATATGTTTGCACTGGATATATATAATATATGTGCACTGGATATATGTAATATATGTGTACTGCATATATAATATATGTGCACTGGATATTTAATATGTGTGCACTGGATATTTAATATATGTGCACTGGATTTATTTAATATATGTTCACTGGATATTTAATATATGTGCACTGGATTTTACTTAATTTATTTTCACTGGATATATAATAAATGTGCACTGGATATTTAATATATGTGCATGGGATATATATAATATATGTGCACTGGATATATAATATATGTGTGCACTGGATATTTAATATATGTGCACTGGATATATAATATATGTGTGCACTGGATATTTAATATATGTGCACTGGATATATAATATATGTGCACTGGATAATTAATATATGTGCACTGGATATTTAATATATGTTCACTGGATATATAATATATATGCACTGGATATATAATATATGTGTGCAATGGATATATAATATATGTGCACTGGGTATTTAATATGTTTGAACTGGATATATATAATATATGTGCACTGGATTTATTTAATATATGTTCAATGGATATATAATATATATGCACTGGATATTTTATATATGTGCACTGGATATATTTATAATGTATGTGCGCTGGATATTTAATATATGTGCACTGGATTTATTTAATATATGTTCACTGGATATATAATGTATATGCACTGGATATTTAATATGTTTGCACTGGATATATATATATAATATATGTGCACTGGATTTATTTAATATATGTTCAATGGATAAATAATATATGTGCACTGGATATTTAATATATGTGCACTGGATATTTAATATATGTTCACTGGATATATAATATATATGCACTGGATATATAATATATGTGTGCAATGGATATATAATATATGTGCACTGGGTATTTAATATGTTTGAACTGGATATATATAATATATGTGCACTGGATTTATTTAATATATGTTCAATGGATATATAATATATATGCACTGGATATTTTATATATGTGCACTGGATATATTTATAATGTATGTGCGCTGGATATTTAATATATGTGCACTGGATTTATTTAATATATGTTCACTGGATATATAATGTATATGCACTGGATATTTAATATGTTTGCACTGGATATATATATATAATATATGTGCACTGGATTTATTTAATATATGTTCAATGGATAAATAATATATGTGCACTGGATATTTAATATATGTGCACTGGATATATTTATAATATATGTGCACTGGATATTTAATATATGTGCACTGGATTTATTTAATATATGTTCACTGGATATATAATATATGTGCACTGGATATTTAATAAATGTGCACTGGATAATTAATATATGTGCACTGGATATAAATAATATAAGTGCACTGGATCTATAATATATGTGCACTGGATATATATAATATATGTGCACTGGATATATAATGTATGTGCACTGGATATTTAATATATGTGCACTGGATATATATATAATATGTGCACTGGATATTTAATATATGTGCACTGGATATTTAATATATGTGCACTAGATATATTTAATAAATGTTCACTGGATATATAATATATGTGCACTGGATATTTAATATTTGTGCACTGGATATATAATATATGTGCACTGGATATTTAATATATGTGCACTGGATTTATTTAATATATGTTCACTGGATATATAATATATGTTCACTGGATATTTAATATAAGTGCACTGGATATATTTATAATATATGTGTACTGGATATATAATATATGTGCACTGGATTTATTTAATATATGTTCTCTAAATATTTAATATATGTGCACTGTATATTTAATATGTTTGCACTGGATATATATAATATATGTGTACTGGATATATAATATATGCGCACTGGATATATAATATGTGTGCACTGGATATTTAATATATGTTAACTGGATATATAATATGTTTGCACTGGATATTTAATATATGTGCACTGGATTTGCTTAATTTATTTTCACTTGATATATAATATATGTGCACTGGTTATTTAATATATGTGCACAGGATATATATAATATATGTGAACTGGATATATATAATATATGTGCACTGGATATATAATATATGTGTGCACTGGATATTTATTATATGTGCACTAGATATATAATATATGTGCACTGGATATTTAATATATGTGCACTGGATTTATTTAATATATGTTCACTGGATATATAATATATATGCACTGGATATTTAATATATGTGCAATGGATATATTTATAATATATGTGCACTGGATATTTAATATATGTACACTGGATTTATTTAATATGTGTTCACTGGATATATAATATATGTGCACTGGATATTTAATATGTTTGCACGGGATATATATAATATATGTGCACTGGATATATATAATATATGTGCACTGGATATATAATATATGTGTGCACTGGATTTATTTAATATATGTTCACTGGATATATAATATATATGCACTGGATATTTAATATATGTGCAATGGATATATTTATAATATATGTGCACTGGATATTTAATATATGTACACTGGATTTATTTAATATGTGTTCACTGGATATATAATATATGTGCACTGGATATTTAATATGTTTGCACGGGATATATATAATATATGTGCACTGGATATATATAAAATATGTGCACTGGATATATAATATATGTGTGCACTGGATATTTAATATATGTGCACTGGATATATAATATATGTGCACTGGATATTTAATATATGTGCACTGTATATTTAATATATGTGCACTGGATTTATTTAATATATGTTCACTGGATATATTTATAATATATGTGCACTGGATATTTATTATATTTGCACTGGATATATTTATAATATATGTGCACTGGATATTTAATATATGCGCACTGGATTTATTTAATATATGTTCTCTGGATATATAATATATGTGCACTGGATATTTAATAAGTTTGCACTGGATATATATATAATATATGTGCACTGGATATATATAATATATGTGTACTGGATATGTAACATATGTGCACTGGATATATAAAATTTGTGGGCACTGGATATTTAATATATGTGCACTGGATTTATTTAATATATGTTTTTTGGATATATAATATATGTGCACTGGATATTTAATATATGTGCACTGGATTTATTTAATATATGTTCACTGGATATATAATATATGTGCACTGGATATATTTATAATATATGTGCACTGGTTATTTAATGTATGTGCACTGGATTTATTTAATATATGTTCACTGGATATATAATGTATATGCACTGGATATTTAATATGTTTGCACTAGATATATATATAATATATGTGCACTGGATTTATTTAATAAATGTTCAATGGATTAATTATATATGTGCACAGGATATTTAATATATGTGCACTGGATATATTTATAATATATGTGCACTGGATATTTAATATATGTGCAATGGATAATTAATATATGTGCACTGGATATAAATAATATATGTGCACTGGATCTATAATATATGTGCACTGGATATATAATGTATGTGCACTGGATATTTAATATATGTGCACTGGATATTTTATATATGTGCACTGGATTTATTTAATATATGTTCACTGGATATATAATATATGTGCACTGGATATTTAATATATGTGCACTGGATATATTTATAATATATGTGCACTAGATATTTAATATATGTGCACTGGATTGATTTAATATATGTGCACTTGATATTTAATATATGTGCACTGGATATATATAATATATGTGCACTGGATATTTAATATATGTGCACTGGATATTTAATATATGTGCACTGGATTTTACTTAATTTATTTTCACTGGATATATAATAAATGTGCACTGGATATTTAATATATGTGCATGGGATATATATAATATATGTGCACTGGATATATAATATATGTGTGCACTGGATATTTAATATATGTGCACTGGATATATAATATATGTGCACTGGATAATTAATATATGTGCACTGGATATTTAATATATGTTCACTGGATATATAATATATATGCACTGGATATATAATATATGTTTGCAATGGATATATAATATATGTGCACTGGGTATTTAATATGTTTGAACTGGATATATATAATATATGTGCACTGGATTTATTTAATATATGTTCAATGGATATATAATATATATGCACTGGATATTTTATATATGTGCACTGGATATATTTATAATGTATGTGCAATGGATATTTAATATATGTGCACTGGATTTATTTAATATATATTCACTGGATATATAATGTATATGCACTGGATATTTAATATGTTTGCACTGGATATATATATATAATATATGTGCACTGGATTTATTTAATATATGTTCAATGGATAAATAATATATGTGCACTGGATATTTAATATATGTGCACTGGATATATTTATAATATATGTGCACTGGATATTTAATATATGTGCACTGTATTTATTTAATATATGTTCACTGGATATATAATATATGTGCACTGGATATTTAATATATGTGCACTAGATATATTTAATAAATGTTCACCGGATATATAATATATGTGCACTGGATATTTAATATTTGTGCACTGGATATATAATATATGTGCACTGGATATTTAATATATGTGCACTGGATTTATTTAATATATGTTCACTGGATATATAATATATGTTCACTGGATATTTAATATAAGTGCACTGGATATATTTATAATATATGTGTACTGGATATATAATATATGTGCACTGGATTTATTTAATATATGTTCTCTAAATATTTAATATATGTGCACTGTATATTTAATATGTTTGCACTGGATATATACAATATATGTGCACTGGATATATATAATATATGTGTACTGGATATATAATATATGCGCACTGGATATATAATATGTGTGCACTGGATATTTAATATATGTTAACTGGATATATAATATGTTTGCACTGGATATTTAATATATGTGCACTGGATTTGCTTAATTTATTTTCACTTGATAAATAATATATGTGCACTGGTTATTTAATATATGTGCACAGGATATATATATTATATGTGAACTGGATATATATAATATATGTGCACTGGATATATAATATATGTGTGCACTGGATATTTATTATATGTGCACTAGATATATAATATATGTGCACTGGATATTTAATATATGTGCACTGGATTTATTTAATATATGTTCACTGGATATATAATATATATGCACTGGATATTTAATATATGTGCAATGGATATATTTATAATATATGTGCACTGGATATTTAATATATGTACACTGGATTTATTTAATATGTGTTCACTGGATATATAATATATGTGCACTGGATATTTAATATATGTGCATGGGATATATATAATATATGTGCACTGGATATATAATATATGTGTGCACTGGATATTTAATATATGTGCACTGGATATATAATATATGTGCACTGGATAATTAATATATGTGCACTGGATATTTAATATATGTTCACTGGATATATAATATATATGCTCTGGATATATAATATATGTGTGCAATGGATATATAATATATGTGCACTGGGTATTTAATATGTTTGAACTGGATATATATAATATATGTGCACTGGATTTATTTAATATATGTTCAATGGATATATAATATATATGCACTGGATATTTTATATATGTGCACTGGATATATTTATAATGTATGTGCACTGGATATTTAATATATGTGCACTGGATTTATTTAATATATGTTCACTGGATATATAATGTATATGCACTGGATATTTAATATGTTTGCACTGGATATATATATATATAATATATGTGCACTGGATTTATTTAATATATGTTCAATGGATAAATAATATATGTGCACTGGATATTTAATATATGTGCACTGGATATATTTATAATATATGTGCACTGGATATTTAATATATGTGCACTGGATTTATTTAATATATGTTCACTGGATATATAATATATATGCACTGGATATATAATATATGTTTGCAATGGATATATAATATATGTGCACTGGGTATTTAATATGTTTGAACTGGATATATATAATATATGTGCACTGGATTTATTTAATATATGTTCAATGGATATATAATATATATGCACTGGATATTTTATATATGTGCACTGGATATATTTATAATGTATGTGCACTGGATATTTAATATATGTGCACTGGATTTATTTAATATATGTTCACTGGATATATAATGTATATGCACTGGATATTTAATATGTTTGCACTGGATATATATATATAATATATGTGCACTGGATTTATTTAATATATGTTCAATGGATAAATAATATATGTGCACTGGATATTTAATATATGTGCACTGGATATATTTATAATATATGTGCACTGGATATTTAATATATGTGCACTGGATTTATTTAATATATGTTCACTGGATATATAATATATGTGCACTGGATATTTAATATATGTGCACTGGATAATTAATATATGTGCACTGGATATAAATAATATAAGTGCACTGGATCTATAATATATGTGCACTGGATATATATAATATATGTGCACTGGATATATAATGTATGTGCACTGGATATTTAATATATGTGCACTGGATATTTTATATATGTGCACTGGATTTATTTAATATATGTTCACTGGATATAAAATATATGTGCACTGGATATTTAATATATGTGCACTGGATATATATATAATATGTGCACTGGATATTTAATATATGTGCACTGGATATTTAATATATGTGCACTAGATATATTTAATAAATGTTCACTGGATATATAATATATGTGCACTGGATATTTAATATTTGTGCACTGGATATATAATATATGTGCACTGGATATTTAATATATGTGCACTGGATTTATTTAATATATGTTCACTGGATATATAATATATGTTCACTGGATATTTAATATAAGTGCACTGGATATTTAATATATGTGCACTAGATATATTTAATAAATGTTCACTGGATATATAATATATGTGCACTGGATATTTAATATTTGTGCACTGGATATATAATATATGTGCACTGGATATTTAATATATGTGCACTGGATTTATTTAATATATGTTCACTGGATATATAATATATGTTCACTGGATATTTAATATAAGTGCACTGGATATATTTATAATATATGTGTACTGGATATATAATATATGTGCACTGGATTTATTTAATATATGTTCTCTAAATATTTAATATATGTGCACTGTATATTTAATATGTTTGCACTGGATATATACAATATATGTGCACTGGATATATATAATATATGTGTACTGGATATATAATATATGCGCACTGGATATATAATATGTGTGCACTGGATATTTAATATATGTTAACTGGATATATAATATGTTTGCACTGGATATTTAATATATGTGCACTGGATTTGCTTAATTTATTTTCACTTGATAAATAATATATGTGCACTGATTATTTAATATATGTGCACAGGATATATATAATATATGTGAACTGGATATATATAATATATGTGCACTGGATATATAATATATGTGTGCACTGGATATTTATTATATGTGCACTAGATATATAATATATGTGCACTGGATATTTAATATATGTGCACTGGATTTATTTAATATATGTTCACTGGATATATAATATATATGCACTGGATATTTAATATATGTGCAATGGATATATTTATAATATATGTGCACTGGATATTTAATATATGTACACTGGATTTATTTAATATGTGTTCACTGGATATATAATATATGTGCACTGGATATTTAATATGTTTGCACGGGATATATATAATATATGTGCACTGGATATATATAATATATGTGCACTGGATATATAATATATGTGTGCACTGGATTTATTTAATATATGTTCACTGGATATATAATATATATGCACTGGATATTTAATATATGTGCAATGGATATATTTATATTATATGTGCACTGGATATTTAATATATGTACACTGGATTTATTTAATATGTGTTCACTGGATATATAATATATGTGCACTGGATATTTAATATGTTTGCACGGGATATATATAATATATGTGCACTGGATATATATAATATATGTGCACTGGATATATAATATATGTGTGCACTGGATATTTAATATATGTGCACTAGATATATAATATATGTGCACTGGATATTTAATATATGTGCACTGTATATTCAATATATGTGCACTGGATTTATTTAATATATGTTCACTGGATATATAATATATGTGCACTGGATATTTATTATATTTGCACTGGATATATTTATAATATATGTGCACTGGATATATATAATATATGTGTACTGGATATGTAACATATATGCACTGGATATATAAAATTTGTGGGCACTGGATATTTAATATATGTGCACTGGATTTATTTAATATATGTTTATTGGATATATAATATATGTGCACTGGATATTTAATATATGTGCACTGGATATATATAATATATGTGCACTGGATATTTAATATATGTGCACTGGATATTTAATATATGTGCACTAGATATATTTAATAAATTTTCACTGGATATATAATATATGTGCACTGGATTTATTTAATATATGTTCACTGGATATATAATATATGTGCAGTGGATATTTAATATATTTGCACTGGATATATTTATAATATATGTGCACTGGATATTTAATATATGCGCACTGGATTTATTTAATATATGTTCTCTGGATATATAATATATGTGCACTGGATATTTAATATGTTTGCACTGGATATATATAATATATGTGCACTGGATATATGTAATATATGTGTACTGCATATATAATATATGTGCACTGGATATATAATATGTGTGCACTGGATATTTAATATATGTGCACTGGATTTATTTAATATATGTTCACTGGATATTTAAAATATGTGCACTGGATTTTACTTAATTTATTTTCACTGGATATATAATAAATGTGCACTGGATATTTAATATATGTGCATGGGATATATATAATATATGTGCACTGGATATATATATAATATGTGCACTGGATATTTAATATATGTGCACTGGATATTTAATATATGTGCACTAGATATATTTAATAAATGTTCACTGGATATATAATATATGAGCACTGGATATTTAATATTTGTGCACTGGATATATAATATATGTGTACTGGATATTTAATATATGTGCACTGGATTTATTTAATATATGTTCACTGGATATATAATATATGTTCACTGGATATTTAATATAAGTGCACTGGATATATTTATAATATATGTGTACTGGATATATAATATATGTGCACTGGATTTATTTAATATATGTTCTCTAAATATTTAATATATGTGCACTGTATATTTAATATGTTTGCACTGGATATATACAATATATGTGCACTGGATATATATCATATATGTGTACTGGATATATAATATATGCGCACTGGATATATAATATGTGTGCACTGGATATTTAATATATGTGCACTGGATTTACTTAATTTATTTTCACTGGATATATAATATATGTGCACTGGATATTTAATATATGTGCACAGGATATATATAATATATGTGAACTGGATATATATAATATATGTGCACTGGATATATAATATATGTGTGCACTGGATATTTATTATATGTGCACTAGATATATAATATATGTGCACTGGATATTTAATATATGTGCACTGGATTTATTTAATATATGTTCACTGGATATATAATATATATGCACTGGATATTTAATATATGTGCAATGGATATATTTATAATATATGTGCACTGGATATTTAATATATGTACACTGGATTTATTTAATATGTGTTCACTGGATATATAATATATGTGCACTGGATATATAATATATGTGTGCACTGGATATTTAATATATGTGCACTGGATATATAATATATGTGCACTGGATATTTAATATATGTGCACTGTATATTTAATATATGTGCACTGGATTTATTTAATATATGTTCACTGGATATATAATATATGTGCACTGGATATTTATTATATTTGCACTGGATATATTTATAATATATGTGCACTGGATATTTAATATATGCGCACTGGATTTATTTAATATATGTTCTCTGGATATATAATATATGTGCACTGGATATTTAATAAGTTTGCACTGGATATATATATAATATATGTGCACTGGATATATATAATATATGTGTACTGGATATGTAACATATGTGCACTGGATATATAAAATTTGTGGGCACTGGATATTTAATATATGTGCACTGGATTTATTTAATATATGTTCACTGGATATTTAATATATGTGCACTGGATTTTACTTAATTTATTTTCACTGGATATATAATAAATGTGTACTGGATATTTAATATATGTGCATGGGATATATATAATATATGTGCACTGGATATATAATATATGTGTGCACTGGATATTTAATATATGTGCACTGGATATATAATATATGTGTGCACTGGATATTTAATATATGTGCACTGGATATATAATATATGTGCACTGGATAATTAATATATGTGCACTGGATATTTAATATATGTTCACTGGATATATAATATATATGCACTGGATATATAATATATGTGTGCAATGGATATATAATATATGTGCACTGGGTATTTAATATGTTTGAACTGGATATATATAATATATGTGCACTGGATTTATTTAATATATGTTCAATGGATATATAATATATATGCACTGGATATTTTATATATGTGCACTGGATATATTTATAATGTATGTGCACTGGATATTTAATATATGTGCACTGGATTTATTTAATATATGTTCACTGGATATATAATGTATATGCACTGGATATTTAATATGTTTGCACTGGATATATATATAATATATGTGCACTGGATTTATTTAATATATGTTCAATGGATAAATAATATATGTGCACTGGATATTTAATATATGTGCACTGGATATATTTATAATATATGTGCACTGGATATTTAATATATGTGCACTGGATTTATTTAATATATGTTCACTGGATATATAATATATGTGCACTGGATATTTAATAAATGTGCACTGGATAAATAATATATGTGCACTGGATATAAATAATTTAAGTGCACTGGATCTATAATATATGTGCACTGGATATATATAAAATATGTGCACTGGATATATAATGTATGTGCACTGGATATTTAATATATGTGCACTGGATATTTTATATATGTGCACTGGATTTATTTAATATATGTTCACTGGATATAAAATATATGTGCACTGGATATTTAATATATGTGCACTGGATATATATATAATATGTGCACTGGATATTTAATATATGTGCACTGGATATTTAATATATGTGCACTAGATATATTTAATAAATGTTCACTGGATATATAATATATGAGCACTGGATATTTAATATTTGTGCACTGGATATATAATATATGTGTACTGGATATTTAATATATGTGCACTGGATTTATTTAATATATGTTCACTGGATATATAATATATGTTCACTGGATATTTAATATAAGTGCACTGGATATATTTATAATATATGTGTACTGGATATATAATATATGTGCACTGGATTTATTTAATATATGTTCTCTAAATATTTAATATATGTGCACTGTATATTTAATATGTTTGCACTGGATATATACAATATATGTGCACTGGATATATATAATATATGTGTACTGGATATATAATATATGCGCACTGGATATATAATATGTGTGCACTGGATATTTAATATATGTTAACTGGATATATAATATATTTGCACTGGATATTTAATATATGTGCACTGGATTTACTTAATTTATTTTCACTGGATATATAATATATGTGCACTGGATATTTAATATATGTGCACAGGATATATATAATATATGTGAACTGGATATATATAATATATGTGCACTGGATATATAATATATGTGTGCACTGGATATTTATTATATGTGCACTAGATATATAATATATGTGCACTGGATATTTAATATATGTGCACTGGATTTATTTAATATATGTTCACTGGATATATAATATATATGCACTGGATATTTAATATATGTGCAATGGATATATTTATAATATATGTGCACTGGATATTTAATATATGTACACTGGATTTATTTAATATGTGTTCACTGGATATATAATATATGTGCACTGGATATATATAATATATGTGCACTGGATATATAATATATGTGTGCACTGGATACTTAATATATGTGCACTGGATATATAATATATGTGCACTGGATATTTAATATATGTGCACTGTATATTTAATATATGTGCACTGGATTTATTTAATATATGTTCACTGGATATATAATATATGTGCACTGGATATTTATTATATTTGCACTGGATATATTTATAATATATGTGCACTGGATATTTAATATATGCGCACTGGATTTATTTAATATATGTTCTCTGGATATATAATATATGTGCACTGGATATTTAATAAGTTTGCACTGGATATATATATAATATATGTGCACTGGATATATATAATATATGTGTACTGGATATGTAACATATGTGCACTGGATATATAAAATTTGTGGGCACTGGATATTTAATATATGTGCACTGGATTTATTTAATATATGTTTATTGGATATATAATATATGTGCACTGGATATTTAATATATGTGCACTGGATTTATTTAATATATGTTCACTGGATATATAATATATGTGCACTGGATATTTAATATATGTGCACTGGATATATAATATATGTGCACTGGATATATTTATAATATATGTGCACTGGATATTTAATGTATGTGCACTGGATTTATTTAATATATGTTCACTGGATATATAATGTATATGCACTGGATATTTAATATGTTTGCACTGGATATATATATAATATATGTGCACTGGATTTATTTAATAAATGTTCAATGGATTAATTATATATGTGCACTGGATATTTAATATATGTGCACTGGATATATTTATAATATATGTGCACTGGATATTTAATATATGTGCAATGGATAATTAATATATGTGCACTGGATATAAATAATATATGTGCACTGGATCTATAATATATGTGCACTGGATATATAATGTATGTGCACTGGATATTTAATATATGTGCACTGGATATTTTATATATGTGCACTGGATTTATTTAATATATGTTCACTGGATATATAATATATGTGCACTGGATATTTAATATATGTGCACTGGATATATTTATAATATATGTGCACTAGATATTTAATATATGTGCACTGGATTGATTTAATATATGTGCACTTGATATTTAATATATGTGCACTGGATATATATAATATATGTGCACTGGATATTTAATATATGTGCACTGGATATTTAATATATGTGCACTGGATTTTACTTAATTTATTTTCACTGGATATATAATAAATGTGCACTGGATATTTAATATATGTGCATGGGATATATATAATATATGTGCACTGGATATATAATATATGTGTGCACTGGATATTTAATATATGTGCACTGGATATATAATATATGTGCACTGGATAATTAATATATGTGCACTGGATATTTAATATATGTTCACTGGATATATAATATATATGCACTGGATATATAATATATGTTTGCAATGGATATATAATATATGTGCACTGGGTATTTAATATGTTTGAACTGGATATATATAATATATGTGCACTGGATTTATTTAATATATGTTCAATGGATAAATAATATATATGCACTGGATATTTTATATATGTGCACTGGATATATTTATAATGTATGTGCACTGGATATTTAATATATGTGCACTGGATTTATTTAATATATGTTCACTGGATATATAATGTATATGCACTGGATATTTAATATGTTTGCACTGGATATATATATATAATATATGTGCACTGGATTTATTTAATATATGTTCAATGGATAAATAATATATGTGCACTGGATATTTAATATATGTGCACTGGATATATTTATAATATATGTGCACTGGATATTTAATATATGTGCACTGGATTTATTTAATATATGTTCACTGGATATATAATATATGTGCACTGGATATTTAATATATGTGCACTGGATAATTAATATATGTGCACTGGATATAAATAATATAAGTGCACTGGATCTATAATATATGTGCACTGGATATATATAATATATGTGCACTGGATATATAATGTATGTGCACTGGATATTTAATATATGTGCACTGGATATTTTATATATGTGCACTGGATTTATTTAATATATGTTCACTGGATATAAAATATATGTGCACTGGATATTTAATATATGTGCACTGGATATATATATAATATGTGCACTGGATATTTAATATATGTTCACTGGATATATAGTATATATGCACTGGATATATAATATATGTTTGCAATGGATATATAATATATGTGCACTGGGTATTTAATATGTTTGAACTGGATATATATAATATATGTGCACTGGATTTATTTAATATATGTTCAATGGATAAATAATATATATGCACTGGATATTTTATATATGTGCACTGGATATATTTATAATGTATGTGCACTGGATATTTAATATATGTGCACTGGATTTATTTAATATATGTTCACTGGATATATAATGTATATGCACTGGATATTTAATATGTTTGCACTGGATATATATATATAATATATGTGCACTGGATTTATTTAATATATGTTCAATGGATAAATAATATATGTGCACTGGATATTTAATATATGTGCACTGGATATATTTATAATATATGTGCACTGGATATTTAATATATGTGCACTGGATTTATTTAATATATGTTCACTGGATATATAATATATGTGCACTGGATATTTAATATATGTGCACTGGATAATTAATATATGTGCACTGGATATAAATAATATAAGTGCACTGGATCTATAATATATGTGCACTGGATATATATAATATATGTGCACTGGATATATAATGTATGTGCACTGGATATTTAATATATGTGCACTGGATATTTTATATATGTGCACTGGATTTATTTAATATATGTTCACTGGATATAAAATATATGTGCACTGGATATTTAATATATGTGCACTGGATATATATATAATATGTGCACTGGATATTTAATATATGTGCACTGGATATTTAATATATGTGCACTAGATATATTTAATAAATGTTCACTGGATATATAGTATATGTGCACTGGATATTTAATATTTGTGCACTGGATATATAATATATGTGCACTGGATATTTAATATATGTGCACTGGATTTATTTAATATATGTTCACTGGATATATAATATATGTTCACTGGATATTTAATATAAGTGCACTGGATATATTTATAATATATGTGTACTGGATATATAATATATGTGCACTGGATTTATTTAATATATGTTCTCTAAATATTTAATATATGTGCACTGTATATTTAATATGTTTGCACTGGATATATACAATATATGTGCACTGGATATATATAATATATGTGTACTGGATATATAATATATGCGCACTGGATATATAATATGTGTGCACTGGATATTTAATATATGTTAACTGGATATATAATATATTTGCACTGGATATTTAATATATGTGCACTGGTTATTTAATATATGTGCACAGGATATATATAATATATGTGAACTGGATATATATAATATATGTGCACTGGATATATAATATATGTGTGCACTGGATATTTATTATATGTGCACTAGATATATAATATATGAGCACTGGATATTTAATATATGTGCACTGGATTTATTTAATATATGTTAACTGGATATATAATATATATGCACTGGATATTTAATATATGTGCAATGGATATATTTATAATATATGTGCACTGGATATTTAATATATGTACACTGGATTTATTTAATATGTGTTCACTGGATATATAATATATGTGCACTGGATATTTAATATGTTTGCACGGGATATATATAATATATGTGCACTGGATATATATAATATATGTGCACTGGATATATAATATATGTGTGCACTGGATTTATTTAATATATGTTCACTGGATATATAATATATATGCACTGGATATTTAATATATGTGCAATGGATATATTTATAATATATGTGCACTGGATATTTAATATATGTACACTGGATTTATTTAATATGTGTTCACTGGATATATAATATATGTGCACTGGATATTTAATATGTTTGCACGGGATATATATAATATATGTGCACTGGATATATATAATATATGTGCACTGGATATATAATATATGTGTGCACTGGATATTTAATATATGTGCACTGGATATATAATATATGTGCACTGGATATTTAATATATGTGCACTGTATATTCAATATATGTGCACTGGATTTATTTAATATATGTTCACTGGATATATAATATATGTGCACTGGATATTTATTATATTTGCACTGGATATATTTATAATATATGTGCACTGGATATTTATTATATGCGCACTGGATTTATTTAATATATGTTCTCTGGATATATAATATATGTGCACTGGATATTTAATAAGTTTGCACTGGATATATATATATAATATATGTGCACTGGAAATATATAATATATGTGTACTGGATATATAACATATGTGCACTGGATATATAAAATTTGTGGGCACTGGATATTTAATATATGTGCACTGGATTTATTTAATATATGTTTATTGGATATATAATATATGTGCACTGGATATTTAATATATGTGCACTGGATTTATTTAATATATGTTCACTGGATATATAATATATGTGCACTGGATATTTAATATATGTGCACTGGATATATAATATATGTGCACTGGATATATTTATAATATATGTGCACTGGATATTTAATGTATGTGCACTGGATTTATTTAATATATGTTCACTGGATATATAATGTATATGCACTGGATATTTAATATGTTTGCACTGGATATATATATAATATATGTGCACTGGATTTATTTAATAAATGTTCAATGGATTAATTATATATGTGCACTGGATATTTAATATATGTGCACTGGATATATTTATAATATATGTGCACTGGATATTTAATATATGTGCACTGGATATTTAATATATGTGCAATGGATAATTAATATATGTGCACTGGATATAAATAATATATGTGCACTGGATCTATAATATATATGCACTGGATATATAATGTATGTGCACTGGATATTTAATATATGTGCACTGGATATTTTATATATGTGCACTGGATTTATTTAATATATTTTCACTGGATATATAATATATGTGCACTGGATATTTAATATATGTGCACTGGATATATTTATAATATATGTGCACTAGATATTTAATATATGTGCACTGGATATTTAATATATGTGCACTGGATATATTTATAATATATGTGCACTAGATATTTAATATATGTGCACTGGATTGATTTAATATATGTGCACTTGATATTTAATATATGTGCACTGGATATATATAATATATGTGCACTGGATATTTAATATATGTGCACTGGATATTTAATATATGTGCACGGGATATATATAATATATGTGCACTGGATATATGTAATATATGTGCACTGGATATATAATATATGTGTGCACTAGATATTTAATATATGTGCACTGGATATATAATATATGTACACTGGATATATAATATATGTGCACTGGATTTATTTAAAATATGTTCACTGGATATATAATATATGTGCACTGGATATTTAATATATGTACACTGGATATATTTATAATATATGTGCACTGGATATTTAATATATGTACACTGGATATATAATAAATGTGCACTGGATATTTAATATATGTGCACGGTATATATATAATATATAAGTACTGGATATATAATATATGTGCACTGGATTTTACTTAATTTATGTTCACTGGATATATAATAAATGTGCACTGGATATTTAATATATGTGCACGGTATATATATAATATATGTGCACTGGATATATAATATATGTGCACTGGATAATTAATATATGTGCACTGGATATTTAATATATGTGCACTGGATTTATTTATTATATGTTCACTGGATATATAATATATGTGCACTGGATATATAATATATGTGTGCACTGGATATTTAATATATGTGCACTGGATATATAATATATGTTCACTGGAAATTTAATATGTTTGCACTGGATATAGATAATATATGTGCACTGGATATATTTATAATATATGTGCACTGGATATATTTATAATATATGTGCACTGGATATATAATATATGTACACTGGATATATAATATATGTGTGCAATGGAAATATAATATATGTGCACTGGATATTTAATATATGTGCACTGGATATTTAATATATGTGCACTGGATATTTAATATATTTGCACTGGATATTTAATATATGTGCACTGGATTTATTTAATATATATTCACTGGATATATAATATATGTGCACTGAATATTTAATATATGTGCACTGGATATGTAATATATGTGCACTGGATTTATTTAATATATGTTCACTGGATATATAATATATGTGCACTGGATATTTAATATGTTTGCACTGGATATATATAATATATGTGCATGGATTTATTTAATTTATGTTCAATGGATATATAATATATGTGCACTGGATACTTTATATATGTGCACTGGATATATTTATAATATATTTGCACTGGATATTTAATATATGTGCACTGGATTTATTTAATATATGTTCACTGGATAAATAATATATGTGCACTGGATATTTGTATTATATATGTGCACTGGATATTTGATATATGTGCACTTGATATTTTTATAATATATGTGCACTGGATATTTAATATATGTGCACTGGATTTATTTAATATATGTTCACTGGATATATAATATATGTGCACTGGATATTTAATATGTTTGCACTGGATATATATAATATATGTGCATGGACTTATTTAATTTATGTTCAATGGATATATAATATATGTGCACTGGATATTATATATATGTGCACTGGATATATTTATAATATATGTGCACTGGATATTTAATATATGTGCACTGGATTTATTTAATATATGTTCACTGGATAAATAATATATGTGCACTGGATATTTTTATAATATATGTGCACTGGATATTTTTATAATATATGTGCACTGGATATTTTTATAATATATGTGCACTGGATATTTTTATAATATATGTGCACTGTATACTTAATATATGTGCACTGGATTTATTTAATATATGTTCACTGGATATATAATATATGTGCACTGGATATTTAATATCTTTGCGCTAGATATATATAATATACGTGCACTGGATATATGTAATATATGCGTACTGTATGTTTAATATATGTACACTGGATATATAATATGTGTGCACTGGATATTTAATATATGTGCACTGGATATTTAATATATGTGCACTGGATATTTAATATATTTGCACTGGATATTTAATATATGTGCACTGGATTTATTTAATATATGTTCACTGGATATATAATATATGTGCACTGGATATTTAATATATGTGCACTGTATATTTAATATATGTGCACTAGAATTATTTAATATATGTTCACTGGATATATAATATATGTGCACTGTATATTTAATATATGTGCACTGGATTTATTTAATATATGTTCACTGGGTATATAATATATGTGCACTGGATATTTAATACATGTGCACTGGATATGTAATATATGTGCACTGGAATTATTTAATATATGTTCACTGGATATATAATATATGTGCACTGGATATTTAATATATGTGCAATGTATATTTAATATATGTGCACTGGATTTATTTAATATATGTTCACTGGATATATAATATATGTGCACTGGATATTTAATACATGTGCACTGGATATGTAATATATGTGCACTGGATTTATTTAATATATGTTCACTGGATATATAATATATGTGCACTGGATATTTAATATGTTTGCACTGGATATATATAATATTTGTGCATGGATTTATTTAATTTATGTTCAATGGATATATAATATATGTGCACTGGATATTTTATATATGTGCACTGGATATATTTATAATATATGTGCACTGGATATTTAATATATGTGCACTGGATTTATTTAATATATGTTCACTGGATAAATAATATATGTGAACTGGATATTTTTATAATATATGTGCACTGGATATTTAATATATGTGCACTGGATATTTTTATAATATATGTGCACTGGATATTTAATATATGTGCACTGGATTTATTTAAAATATGTTCACTGGATATATAATATATGTGCACTGGATATTTAATATCTTTGCGCTGGATATATATAATATACGTGCACTGGATATATATAATATATGTGTACTGTATGTTTAATATATGTGCACTGGATGTATAATATGTGTGCACTGGATATATTTAAAATATATGAGCACTGGATATTTAGTATATGTGCACTGGATTTATTTATTATATGTGCACTGGATATTTAATATATTTGCACTGGATATATATAATATATATGTGCACTGGATATATTTAATATATGCGCACTGGATATATAATATATGTTCACTGGATAAAATAAATATATGTGCACTGGATATAAATAATATATGTGCACTGGATCTATAATATATGTGCACTGGATATTTAATATATGTGCACTGGATTTATTTAATATATGTTCACTGGATAAATAATATATGTGCACTGGATATTTTTATAATATATGTGCACTGGATATTTTTATAATATATGTGCACTGGATATTTTTATAATATATGTGCACTGTATACTTAATATATGTGCACTGGATTTATTTAATATATGTTCACTGGATATATAATATATGTGCACTGGATATTTAATATCTTTGCGCTAGATATATATAATATACGTGCACTGGATATTTAATATATGTGCACTGGATATTTAATATATGTGCACTAGATATATTTAATAAATTTTCACTGGATATATAATATATGTGCACTGGATTTATTTAATATATGTTCACTGGATATATAATATATGTGCAGTGGATATTTAATATATTTGCACTGGATATATTTATAATATATGTGCACTGGATATTTAATATATGCGCACTGGATTTATTTAATATATGTTCTCTGGATATATAATATATGTGCACTGGATATTTAATATGTTTGCACTGGATATATATAATATATGTGCACTGGATATATGTAATATATGTGTACTGCATATATAATATATGTGCACTGGATATATAATATGTGTGCACTGGATATTTAATATATGTGCACTGGATTTATTTAATATATGTTCACTGGATATTTAATATATGTGCACTGGATTTTACTTAATTTATTTTCATTGGAAATATAATAAATGTGCACTGGATATTTAATATATGTGCATGGGATATATATAATATATGTGCACTGGATATATAATATATGTGTGCACTGGATATTTAATATATGTGCACTGGATATATAATATATGTGTGCACTGGATATTTAATATATGTGCACTGGATATATAATATATGTGCACTGGATAATTAATATATGTGCACTGGATATTTAATATATGTTCACTGGATATATAATATATATGCACTGGATATATAATATATGTGTGCAATGGATATATAATATATGTGCACTGGGTATTTAATATGTTTGAACTGGATATATATAATATATGTGCACTGGATTTATTTAATATATGTTCAATGGATATATAATATATATGCACTGGATATTTTATATATGTGCACTGGATATATTTATAATGTATGTGCACTGGATATTTAATATATGTGCACTGGATTTATTTAATATATGTTCACTGGATATATAATGTATATGCACTGGATATTTAATATGTTTGCACTGGATATATATATATAATATATGTGCACTGGATTTATTTAATATATGTTCAATGGATAAATAATATATGTGCACTGGATATTTAATATATGTGCACTGGATATATTTATAATATATGTGCACTGTATATTTAATATATGTGCACTGGATTTATTTAATATATGTTCACTGGATATATAATATATGTGCACTGGATATTTAATAAATGTGCACTGGATAAATAATATATGTGCACTGGATATAAATAATATAAGTGCACTGGATCTATAATATATGTGCACTGGATATATATAATATATGTGCACTGGATATATAATGTATGTGCACTGGATATTTAATATATGTGCACTGGATATTTTATATATGTGCACTGGATTTATTTAATATATGTTTACTGGATATAAAATATATGTGCACTGGATATTTAATATATGTGCACTGGATATATATATAATATGTGCACTGGATATTTAATATATGTGCACTGGATATTTAATATATGTGCACTAGATATATTTAATAAATGTTCACTGGATATATAATATATGAGCACTGGATATTTAATATTTGTGCACTGGATATATAATATATGTGCACTGGATATTTAATATATGTGCACTGGATTTATTTAATATATGTTCACTGGATATATAATATATGTTCACTGGATATTTAATATAAGTGCACTGGATATATTTATAATATATGTGTACTGGATATATAATATATGTGCACTGGATTTATTTAATATATGTTCTCTAAATATTTAATATATGTGCACTGTATATTTAATATGTTTGCACTGGATATATACAATATATGTGCACTGGATATATATAATATATGTGTACTGGATATATAATATATGCGCACTGGATATATAATATGTGTGCACTGGATATTTAATATATGTTAACTGGATATATAATATATTTGCACTGGATATTTAATATATGTGCACTGGATTTACTTAATTTATTTTCACTGGATATATAATATATGTGCACTGGATATTTAATATATGTGCACTGGATATTTAATATGTTTGCACTGGATATATATAATATTTGTGCATGGATTTATTTAATTTATGTTCAATGGATATATAATATATGTGCACTGGATATTTAATATATGTTCACTGGATATATAGTATATATGCACTGGATATATAATATATGTTTGCAATGGATATATAATATATGTGCACTGGGTATTTAATATGTTTGAACTGGATATATATAATATATGTGCACTGGATTTATTTAATATATGTTCAATGGATAAATAATATATATGCACTGGATATTTTATATATGTGCACTGGATATATTTATAATGTATGTGCACTGGATATTTAATATATGTGCACTGGATTTATTTAATATATGTTCACTGGATATATAATGTATATGCACTGGATATTTAATATGTTTGCACTGGATATATATATATAATATATGTGCACTGGATTTATTTAATATATGTTCAATGGATAAATAATATATGTGCACTGGATATTGAATATATGTGCACTGGATATATTTATAATATATGTGCACTGGATATTTAATATATGTGCACTGGATTTATTTAATATATGTTCACTGGATATATAATATATGTGCACTGGATATTTAATATATGTGCACTGGATAATTAATATATGTGCACTGGATATAAATAATATAAGTGCACTGGATCTATAATATATGTGCACTGGATATATATAATATATGTGCACTGGATATATAATGTATGTGCACTGGATATTTAATATATGTGCACTGGATATTTTATATATGTGCACTGGATTTATTTAATATATGTTCACTGGATATAAAATATATGTGCACTGGATATTTAATATATGTGCACTGGATATATATATAATATGTGCACTGGATATTTAATATATGTGCACTGGATATTTAATATATGTGCACTAGATATATTTAATAAATGTTCACTGGATATATAGTATATGTGCACTGGATATTTAATATTTGTGCACTGGATATATAATATATGTGCACTGGATATTTAATATATGTGCACTGGATTTATTTAATATATGTTCACTGGATATATAATATATGTTCACTGGATATTTAATATAAGTGCACTGGATATATTTATAATATATGTGTACTGGATATATAATATATGTGCACTGGATTTATTTAATATATGTTCTCTAAATATTTAATATATGTGCACTGTATATTTAATATGTTTGCACTGGATATATACAATATATGTGCACTGGATATATATAATATATGTGTACTGGATATATAATATATGCGCACTGGATATATAATATGTGTGCACTGGATATTTAATATATGTTAACTGGATATATAATATATTTGCACTGGATATTTAATATATGTGCACTGGTTATTTAATATATGTGCACAGGATATATATAATATATGTGAACTGGATATATATAATATATGTGCACTGGATATATAATATATGTGTGCACTGGATATTTATTATATGTGCACTAGATATATAATATATGTGCACTGGATATTTAATATATGTGCACTGGATTTATTTAATATATGTTAACTGGATATATAATATATATGCACTGGATATTTAATATATGTGCAATGGATATATTTATAATATATGTGCACTGGATATTTAATATATGTACACTGGATTTATTTAATATGTGTTCACTGGATATATAATATATGTGCACTGGATATTTAATATGTTTGCACGGGATATATATAATATATGTGCACTGGATATATATAATATATGTGCACTGGATATATAATATATGTGTGCACTGGATTTATTTAATATATGTTCACTGGATATATAATATATATGCACTGGATATTTAATATATGTGCAATGGATATATTTATAATATATGTGCACTGGATATTTAATATATGTACACTGGATTTATTTAATATGTGTTCACTGGATATATAATATATGTGCACTGGATATTTAATATGTTTGCACGGGATATATATAATATATGTGCACTGGATATATATAATATATGTGCACTGGATATATAATATATGTGTGCACTGGATATTTAATATATGTGCACTGGATATATAATATATGTGCACTGGATATTTAATATATGTGCACTGTATATTCAATATATGTGCACTGGATTTATTTAATATATGTTCACTGGATATATAATATATGTGCACTGGATATTTATTATATTTGCACTGGATATATTTATAATATATGTGCACTGGATATTTATTATATGCGCACTGGATTTATTTAATATATGTTCTCTGGATATATAATATATGTGCACTGGATATTTAATAAGTTTGCACTGGATATATATATATAATATATGTGCACTGGAAATATATAATATATGTGTACTGGATATATAACATATGTGCACTGGATATATAAAATTTGTGGGCACTGGATATTTAATATATGTGCACTGGATTTATTTAATATATGTTTATTGGATATATAATATATGTGCACTGGATATTTAATATATGTGCACTGGATTTATTTAATATATGTTCACTGGATATATAATATATGTGCACTGGATATTTAATATATGTGCACTGGATATATAATATATGTGCACTGGATATATTTATAATATATGTGCACTGGATATTTAATGTATGTGCACTGGATTTATTTAATATATGTTCACTGGATATATAATGTATATGCACTGGATATTTAATATGTTTGCACTGGATATATATATAATATATGTGCACTGGATTTATTTAATAAATGTTCAATGGATTAATTATATATGTGCACTGGATATTTAATATATGTGCACTGGATATATTTATAATATATGTGCACTGGATATTTAATATATGTGCACTGGATATTTAATATATGTGCAATGGATAATTAATATATGTGCACTGGATATAAATAATATATGTGCACTGGATCTATAATATATATGCACTGGATATATAATGTATGTGCACTGGATATTTAATATATGTGCACTGGATATTTTATATATGTGCACTGGATTTATTTAATATATTTTCACTGGATATATAATATATGTGCAATGGATATTTAATATATGTGCACTGGATATATTTATAATATATGTGCACTAGATATTTAATATATGTGCACTGGATATTTAATATATGTGCACTGGATATATTTATAATATATGTGCACTAGATATTTAATATATGTGCACTGGATTGATTTAATATATGTGCACTTGATATTTAATATATGTGCACTGGATATATATAATATATGTGCACTGGATATTTAATATATGTGCACTGGATATTTAATATATGTGCACGGGATATATATAATATATGTGCACTGGATATATGTAATATATGTGCACTGGATATATAATATATGTGTGCACTAGATATTTAATATATGTGCACTGGATATATAATATATGTACACTGGATATATAATATATGTGCACTGGATTTATTTAAAATATGTTCACTGGATATATAATATATGTGCACTGGATATTTAATATATGTACACTGGATATATTTATAATATATGTGCACTGGATATTTAATATATGTACATTGGATATATAATAAATGTGCACTGGATATTTAATATATGTGCACGGTATATATATAATATATAAGTACTGGATATATAATATATGTGCACTGGATTTTACTTAATTTATGTTCACTGGATATATAATAAATGTGCACTGGATATTTAATATATGTGCACGGTATATATATAATATTTGTGCACTGGATATATAATATATGTGCACTGGATAATTAATATATGTGCACTGGATATTTAATATATGTGCACTGGATTTATTTATTATATGTTCACTGGATATATAATATATGTGCACTGGATATATAATATATGTGTGCACTGGATATTTAATATATGTGCACTGGATATATAATATATGTTCACTGGAAATTTAATATGTTTGCACTGGATATAGATAATATATGTGCACTGGATATATTTATAATATATGTGCACTGGATATATTTATAATATATGTGCACTGGATATATAATATATGTACACTGGATATATAATATATGTGTGCAATGGAAATATAATATATGTGCACTGGATATTTAATATATGTGCACTGGATATTTAATATATGTGCACTGGATATTTAATATATTTGCACTGGATATTTAATATATGTGCACTGGATTTATTTAATATATATTCACTGGATATATAATATATGTGCACTGAATATTTAATATATGTGCACTGGATATGTAATATATGTGCACTGGATTTATTTAATATATGTTCACTGGATATATAATATATGTGCACTGGATATTTAATATGTTTGCACTGGATATATATAATATATGTGCATGGATTTATTTAATTTATGTTCAATGGATATATAATATATGTGCACTGGATACTTTATATATGTGCACTGGATATATTTATAATATATTTGCACTGGATATTTAATATATGTGCACTGGATTTATTTAATATATGTTCACTGGATAAATAATATATGTGCACTGGATATTTGTATTATATATGTGCACTGGATATTTGATATATGTGCACTTGATATTTTTATAATATATGTGCACTGGATATTTAATATATGTGCACTGGATTTATTTAATATATGTTCACTGGATATATAATATATGTGCACTGGATATTTAATATGTTTGCACTGGATATATATAATATATGTGCATGGACTTATTTAATTTATGTTCAATGGATATATAATATATGTGCACTGGATATTATATATATGTGCACTGGATATATTTATAATATATGTGCACTGGATATTTAATATATGTGCACTGGATTTATTTAATATATGTTCACTGGATAAATAATATATGTGCACTGGATATTTTTATAATATATGTGCACTGGATATTTTTATAATATATGTGCACTGGATATTTTTATAATATATGTGCACTGTATACTTAATATATGTGCACTGGATTTATTTAATATATGTTCACTGGATATATAATATATGTGCACTGGATATTTAATATCTTTGTGCTAGATATATATAATATACGTGCACTGGATATATGTAATATATGCGTACTGTATGTTTAATATATGTACACTGGATATATAATATGTGTGCACTGGATATTTAATATATGTGCACTGGATATTTAATATATGTGCACTGGATATTTAATATATTTGCACTGGATATTTAATATATGTGCACTGGATTTATTTAATATATGTTCACTGGATATATAATATATGTGCACTGGATATTTAATATATGTGCACTGTATATTTAATATATGTGCACTAGAATTATTTAATATATGTTCACTGGATATATAATATATGTGCACTGTATATTTAATATATGTGCACTGGATTTATTTAATATATGTTCACTGGGTATATAATATATGTGCACTGGATATTTAATACATGTGCACTGGATATGTAATATATGTGCACTGGAATTATTTAATATATGTTCACTGGATATATAATATATGTGCACTGGATATTTAATATATGTGCAATGTATATTTAATATATGTGCACTGGATTTATTTAATATATGTTCACTGGATATATAATATATGTGCACTGGATATTTAATACATGTGCACTGGATATGTAATATATGTGCACTGGATTTATTTAATATATGTTCACTGGATATATAATATATGTGCACTGGATATTTAATATGTTTGCACTGGATATATATAATATTTGTGCATGGATTTATTTAATTTATGTTCAATGGATATATAATATATGTGCACTGGATATTTTATATATGTGCACTGGATATATTTATAATATATGTGCACTGGATATTTAATATATGTGCACTGGATTTATTTAATATATGTTCACTGGATAAATAATATATGTGAACTGGATATTTTTATAATATATGTGCACTGGATATTTAATATATGTGCACTGGATATTTTTATAATATATGTGCACTGGATATTTAATATATGTGCACTGGATTTATTTAAAATATGTTCACTGGATATATAATATATGTGCACTGGATATTTAATATCTTTGCGCTGGATATATATAATATACGTGCACTGGATATATATAATATATGTGTACTGTATGTTTAATATATGTGCACTGGATGTATAATATGTGTGCACTGGATATATTTAAAATATATGAGCACTGGATATTTAGTATATGTGCACTGGATTTATTTATTATATGTGCACTGGATATTTAATATATTTGCACTGGATATATATAATATATATGTGCACTGGATATATTTAATATATGCGCACTGGATATATAATATATGTTCACTGGATAAAATAAATATATGTGCACTGGATATAAATAATATATGTGCACTGGATCTATAATATATGTGCACTGGATATTTAATATATGTGCACTGGATTTATTTAATATATGTTCACTGGATAAATAATATATGTGCACTGGATATTTTTATAATATATGTGCACTGGATATTTTTATAATATATGTGCACTGGATATTTTTATAATATATGTGCACTGTATACTTAATATATGTGCACTGGATTTATTTAATATATGTTCACTGGATATATAATATATGTGCACTGGATATTTAATATCTTTGCGCTAGATATATATAATATACGTGCACTGGATATATGTAATATATGTGTACTGTATGTTTAATATATGTACACTGGATATATAATATGTGTGCACTGGATATTTAATATATGTGCACTGGATATTTAATATATGTGCACTGGATATTTAATATATTTGCACTGGATATTTAATATATGTGCACTGGATTTATTTAATATATGTTCACTGGATATATAATATATGTGCACTGGATATTTAATATATGTGCACTGTATATTTAATATATGTGCACTAGAATTATTTAATATATGTTCACTGGATATATAATATATGTGCACTGTATATTTAATATATGTGCACTGGATTTATTTAATATATGTTCACTGGATATATAATATATGTGCACTGGATATTTAATACATGTGCACTGGATATGTAATATATGTGCACTGGAATTATTTAATATATGTTCACTGGATATATAATATATGTGCACTGGATATTTAATATATGTGCAATGTATATTTAATATATGTGCACTGGATTTATTTAATATATGTTCACTGGATATATAATATATGTGCACTGGATATTTAATACATGTGCACTGGATATGTAATATATGTGCACTGGATTTATTTAATATATGTTCACTGGATATATAATATATGTGCACTGGATATTTAATATGTTTGCACTGGATATATATAATATTTGTGCATGGATTTATTTAATTTATGTTCAATGGATATATAATATATGTGCACTGGATATTTTATATATGTGCACTGGATATATTTATAATATATGTGCACTGGATATTTAATATATGTGCACTGGATTTATTTAATATATGTTCACTGGATAAATAATATATGTGAACTGGATATTTTTATAATATATGTGCACTGGATATTTAATATATGTGCACTGGATATTTTTATAATATATGTGCACTGGATATTTAATATATGTGCACTGGATTTATTTAAAATATGTTCACTGGATATATAATATATGTGCACTGGATATTTAATATCTTTGCGCTGGATATATATAATATACGTGCACTGGATATATATAATATATGTGTACTGTATGTTTATTATATGTGCACTGGATGTATAATATGTGTGCACTGGATATATTTAAAATATATGAGCACTGGATATTTAGTATATGTGCACTGGATTTATTTATTATATGTGCACTGGATATTTAATATATTTGCACTGGATATATATAATATATATGTGCACTGGATATATTTAATATATGCGCACTGGATATATAATATATGTTCACTGGATAAAATAAATATATGTGCACTGGATATAAATAATATATGTGCACTGGATCTATAATATATGTGCACTGGATATATAAAGTATGTGCACTTGATATTTAATATATGTGCACTGGATTTATTTCATATATGTGCACTTGATATTTAATATATGTGCACTGGATATATATAATATATGTGCACTGGATATTTAATATATGTGCACTGGATATTTAATATATGTGCACTAGATATATTTAATAAATTTTCACTGGATATATAATATATGTGCACTGGATTTATTTAATATATGTTCACTGGATATATAATATATGTGCAGTGGATATTTAATATATTTGCACTGGATATATTTATAATATATGTGCACTGGATATTTAATATATGCGCACTGGATTTATTTAATATATGTTCTCTGGATATATAATATATGTGCACTGGATATTTAATATGTTTGCACTGGATATATATAATATATGTGCACTGGATATATGTAATATATGTGTACTGCATATATAATATATGTGCACTGGATATATAATATGTGTGCACTGGATATTTAATATATGTGCACTGGATTTATTTAATATATGTTCACTGGATATTTAATATATGTGCACTGGATTTTACTTAATTTATTTTCATTGGAAATATAATAAATGTGCACTGGATATTTAATATATGTGCATGGGATATATATAATATATGTGCACTGGATATATAATATATGTGTGCACTGGATATTTAATATATGTGCACTGGATATATAATATATGTGTGCACTGGATATTTAATATATGTGCACTGGATATATAATATATGTGCACTGGATAATTAATATATGTGCACTGGATATTTAATATATGTTCACTGGATATATAATATATATGCACTGGATATATAATATATGTGTGCAATGGATATATAATATATGTGCACTGGGTATTTAATATGTTTGAACTGGATATATATAATATATGTGCACTGGATTTATTTAATATATGTTCAATGGATATATAATATATATGCACTGGATATTTTATATATGTGCACTGGATATATTTATAATGTATGTGCACTGGATATTTAATATATGTGCACTGGATTTATTTAATATATGTTCACTGGATATATAATGTATATGCACTGGATATTTAATATGTTTGCACTGGATATATATATATAATATATGTGCACTGGATTTATTTAATATATGTTCAATGGATAAATAATATATGTGCACTGGATATTTAATATATGTGCACTGGATATATTTATAATATATGTGCACTGTATATTTAATATATGTGCACTGGATTTATTTAATATATGTTCACTGGATATATAATATATGTGCACTGGATATTTAATAAATGTGCACTGGATAAATAATATATGTGCACTGGATATAAATAATATAAGTGCACTGGATCTATAATATATGTGCACTGGATATATATAATATATGTGCACTGGATATATAATGTATGTGCACTGGATATTTAATATATGTGCACTGGATATTTTATATATGTGCACTGGATTTATTTAATATATGTTTACTGGATATAAAATATATGTGCACTGGATATTTAATATATGTGCACTGGATATATATATAATATGTGCACTGGATATTTAATATATGTGCACTGGATATTTAATATATGTGCACTAGATATATTTAATAAATGTTCACTGGATATATAATATATGAGCACTGGATATTTAATATTTGTGCACTGGATATATAATATATGTGCACTGGATATTTAATATATGTGCACTGGATTTATTTAATATATGTTCACTGGATATATAATATATGTTCACTGGATATTTAATATAAGTGCACTGGATATATTTATAATATATGTGTACTGGATATATAATATATGTGCACTGGATTTATTTAATATATGTTCTCTAAATATTTAATATATGTGCACTGTATATTTAATATGTTTGCACTGGATATATACAATATATGTGCACTGGATATATATAATATATGTGTACTGGATATATAATATATGCGCACTGGATATATAATATGTGTGCACTGGATATTTAATATATGTTAACTGGATATATAATATATTTGCACTGGATATTTAATATATGTGCACTGGATTTACTTAATTTATTTTCACTGGATATATAATATATGTGCACTGGATATTTAATATATGTGCACAGGATATATATAATATATGTGAACTGGATATATATAATATATGTGCACTGGATATATAATATATGTGTGCACTGGATATTTATTATATGTGCACTAGATATATAATATATGTGCACTGGATATTTAATATATGTGCACTGGATTTATTTAATATATGTTCACTGGATATATAATATATATGCACTGGATATTTAATGTATGTGCAATGGATATATTTATAATATATGTGCACTGGATATATAATATATGTGCACTGGATATATATAATATATGTGCACTGGATATATAATATATGTGTGCACTGGATATTTAATATATGTGCACTGGATATATAATATATGTGCACTGGATATTTAATATATGTGCACTGTATATTTAATATATGTGCACTGGATTTATTTAATATATGTTCACTGGATATATAATATATGTGCACTGGATATTTATTATATTTGCACTGGATATATTTATAATATATGTGCACTGGATATTTAATATATGCGCACTGGATTTATTTAATATATGTTCTCTGGATATATAATATATGTGCACTGGATATTTAATAAGTTTGCACTGGATATATATATAATATATGTGCACTGGATATATATAATATATGTGTACTGGATATGTAACATATGTGCACTGGATATATAAAATTTGTGGGCACTGGATATTTAATATATGTGCACTGGATTTATTTAATATATGTTTATTGGATATATAATATATGTGCACTGGATATTTAATATATGTGCACTGGATTTATTTAATATATGTTCACTGGATATATAATATATGTGCACTGGATATTTAATATATGTGCACTGGATATATAATATATGTGCACTGGATATATTTATAATATATGTGCACTGGATATTTAATGTATGTGCACTGGATTTATTTAATATATGTTCACTGGATATATAATGTATATGCACTGGATATTTAATATGTTTGCACTGGATATATATATAATATATGTGCACTGGATTTATTTAATAAATGTTCAATGGATTAATTATATATGTGCACTGGATATTTAATATATGTGCACTGGATATATTTATAATATATGTGCACTGGATATTTAATATATGTGCAATGGATAATTAATATATGTGCACTGGATATAAATAATATATGTGCACTGGATCTATAATATATGTGCACTGGATATATAATGTATGTGCACTGGATATTTAATATATGTGCACTGGATATTTTATATATGTGCACTGGATTTATTTAATATATGTTCACTGGATATATAATATATGTGCACTGGATATTTAATATATGTGCACTGGATATATTTATAATATATGTGCACTAGATATTTAATATAAGTGCACTGGATTGATTTAATATATGTGCACTTGATATTTAATATATGTGCACTGGATATATATAATATATGTGCACTGGATATTTAATATATGTGCACTGGATATTTAATATATGTGCACTGGATTTTACTTAATTTATTTTCACTGGATATATAATAAATGTGCACTGGATATTTAATATATGTGCATGGGATATATATAATATATGTGCACTGGATATATAATATATGTGTGCACTGGATATTTAATATATGTGCACTGGATATATAATATATGTGCACTGGATAATTAATATATGTGCACTGGATATTTAATATATGTTCACTGGATATATAATATATATGCACTGGATATATAATATATGTTTGCAATGGATATATAATATATGTGCACTGGGTATTTAATATGTTTGAACTGGATATATATAATATATGTGCACTGGATTTATTTAATATATGTTCAATGGATATATAATATATATGCACTGGATATTTTATATATGTGCACTGGATATATTTATAATGTATGTGCACTGGATATTTAATATATGTGCACTGGATTTATTTAATATATGTTCACTGGATATATAATGTATATGCACTGGATATTTAATATGTTTGCACTGGATATATATATATAATATATGTGCACTGGATTTATTTAATATATATTCAATGGGTAAATAATATATGTGCACTGGATATTTAATATATGTGCACTGGATATATTTATAATATATGTGCACTGGATATTTAATATATGTGCACTGGATTTATTTAATATATGTTCACTGGATATATAATATATGTGCACTGGATATTTAATATATGTGCACTGGATAATTAATATATGTGCACTGGATATAAATAATATAAGTGCACTGGATCTATAATATATGTGCACTGGATATATATAATATATGTGCACTGGATATATAATGTATGTGCACTGGATATTTAATATATGTGCACTGGATATTTTATATATGTGCACTGGATATATATAATATATGTGCACTGGATATATAATATATGTGCACTGGATATTTAATATATGTGCACTGGATATATTTATAATATATGTGCACTAGATATTTAATATATGTGCACTGGATTGATTTAATATATGTGCACTTGATATTTAATATATGTGCACTGGATATATATAATATATGTGCACTGGATATTTAATATATGTGCACTGGATATTTAATATATGTGCACGGGATATATATAATATATGTGCACTGGATATATGTAATATATGTGCACTGGATATATAATATATGTGTGCACTAGATATTTAATATATGTGCACTGGATATATAATATATGTACACTGGATATATAATATATGTGCACTGGATTTATTTAAAATATGTTCACTGGATATATAATATATGTGCACTGGATATTTAATATATGTACACTGGATATATTTATAATATATGTGCACTGGATATTTAATATATGTACACTGGATATATAATAAATGTGCACTTGATATTTAATATATGTGCACGGTATATATATAATATATAAGTACTGGATATATAATATATGTGCACTGGATTTTACTTAATTTATGTTCACTGGATATATAATAAATGTGCACTGGATATTTAATATATGTGCACGGTATATATATAATATATGTGCACTGGATATATAATATATGTGCACTGGATAATTAATATATGTGCACTGGATATTTAATATATGTGCACTGGATTTATTTATTATATGTTCACTGAATATATAATATATGTGCACTGGATATATAATATATGTGTGCACTGGATATTTAATATATGTGCACTGGATATATAATATATGTTCACTGGAAATTTAATATATGTGCACTGGATTTATTTAATATATGTTCACTGGATATATAATATATATGCACTGGATATTTAATATATGTGCAATGGATATATTTATAATATATGTGCACTGGATATTTAATATATGTACACTGGATTTATTTAATATGTGTTCACTGGATATATAATATATGTGCACTGGATATTTAATATGTTTGCACGGGATATATATAATATATGTGCACTGGATATATATAATATATGTGCACTGGATATATAATATATGTGTGCACTGGATATTTAATATATGTGCACTGGATATATAATATATGTGCACTGGATATTTAATATATGTGCACTGTATATTCAATATATGTGCACTGGATTTATTTAATATATGTTCACTGGATATATAATATATGTGCACTGGATATTTATTATATTTGCACTGGATATATTTATAATATATGTGCACTGGATATTTAATATATGCGCACTGGATTTATTTAATATATGTTCTCTGGATATATAATATATGTGCACTGGATATTTAATAAGTTTGCACTGGATATATATATAATATATGTGCACTGGAAATATATAATATATGTGTACTGGATATATAACATATGTGCACTGGATATATAAAATTTGTGGGCACTGGATATTTAATATATGTGCACTGGATTTATTTAATATATGTTTATTGGATTTATAATATATGTGCACTGGATATTTAATATATGTGCACTGGATTTATTTAATATATGTTCACTGGATATATAATATATGTGCACTGGATATTTAATATATGTGCACTGGATATATAATATATGTGCACTGGATATATTTATAATATATGTGCACTGAATATTTAATGTATGTGCACTGGATTTATTTAATATATGTTCACTGGATATATAATGTATATGCACTGGATATTTAATATGTTTGCACTGGATATATATATAATATATGTGCACTGGATTTATTTAATAAATGTTCAATGGATTAATTATATATGTGCACTGGATATTTAATATATGTGCACTGGATATATTTATAATATATGTGCACTGGATATTTAATATATGTGCACTGGATATTTAATATATGTGCAATGGATAATTAATATATGTGCACTGGATATAAATAATATATGTGCACTGGATCTATAATATATGTGCACTGGATATATAATGTATGTGCACTGGATATTTAATATATGTGCACTGGATATTTTATATATGTGCACTGGATTTATTTAATATATGTTCACTGGATATATAATATATGTGCACTGGATATTTAATATATGTGCACTGGATATATTTATAATATATGTGCACTAGATATTTAATATATGTGCACTGGATATTTAATATATGTGCACTGGATATATTTATAATATATGTGCACTAGATATTTAATATATGTGCACTGGATTGATTTAATATATGTGCACTTGATATTTAATATATGTGCACTGGATATATATAATATATGTGCACTGGATATTTAATATATGTGCACTGGATATTTAATATATGTGCACGGGATATATATCATATAATATATGTGCACTGGATTTTACTTAATTTATGTTCACTGGATATATAATAAATGTGCACTGGATATTTAATATATGTGCACGGTATATATATAATATATGTGCACTGGATATATAATATATGTGCACTGGATAATTAATATATGTGCACTGGATATTTAATATATGTGCACTGGATTTATTTATTATATGTTCACTGGATATATAATATATGTGCACTGGATATATAATATATGTGTGCACTGGATATTTAATATATGTGCACTGGATATATAATATATGTTCACTGGAAATTTAATATGTTTGCACTGGATATAGATAATATATGTGCACTGGATATATTTATAATATATGTGCACTGGATATATTTATAATATATGTGCACTGGATATATAATATATGTACACTGGATATATAATATATGTGTGCAATGGAAATATAATATATGTGCACTGGATATTTAATATATGTGCACTGGATATTTAATATATGTGCACTGGATATTTAATATATTTGCACTGGATATTTAATATATGTGCACTGGATTTATTTAATATATATTCACTGGATATATAATATATGTGCACTGAATATTTAATATATGTGCACTGGATATGTAATATATGTGCACTGGATTTATTTAATATATGTTCACTGGATATATAATATATGTGCACTGGATATTTAATATGTTTGCACTGGATATATATAATATATGTGCATGGATTTATTTAATTTATGTTCAATGGATATATAATATATGTGCACTGGATACTTTATATATGTGCACTGGATATATTTATAATATATTTGCACTGGATATTTAATATATGTGCACTGGATTTATTTAATATATGTTCACTGGATAAATAATATATGTGCACTGGATATTTTTATTATATATGTGCACTGGATATTTGATATATGTGCACTTGATATTTTTATAATATATGTGCACTGGATATTTAATATATGTGCACTGGATTTATTTAATATATGTTCACTGGATATATAATATATGTGCACTGGATATTTAATATGTTTGCACTGGATATATATAATATATGTGCATGGACTTATTTAATTTATGTTCAATGGATATATAATATATGTGCACTGGATATTATATATATGTGCACTGGATATATTTATAATATATGTGCACTGGATATTTAATATATGTGCACTGGATTTATTTAATATATGTTCACTGGATAAATAATATATGTGCACTGGATATTTTTATAATATATGTGCACTGGATATTTTTATAATATATGTGCACTGGATATTTTTATAATATATGTGCACTGTATACTTAATATATGTGCACTGGATTTATTTAATATATGTTCACTGGATATATAATATATGTGCACTGGATATTTAATATCTTTGTGCTAGATATATATAATATACGTGCACTGGATATATGTAATATATGTGTACTGTATGTTTAATATATGTACACTGGATATATAATATGTGTGCACTGGATATTTAATATATGTGCACTGGATATTTAATATATGTGCACTGGATATTTAATATATTTGCACTGGATATTTAATATATGTGCACTGGATTTATTTAATATATGTTCACTGGATATATAATATATGTGCACTGGATATTTAATATATGTGAACTGTATATTTAATATATGTGCACTAGAATTATTTAATATATGTTCACTGGATATATAATATATGTGCACTAGATATTTAATATATGTGCACTGTATATTTAATATATGTGCACTGGATTTACTTAATATATGTTCACTGGATATATAATATATGTGCACTGGATATTTAATACATGTGCACAGGATATGTAATATATGTGCACTGGAATTATTTAATATATGTTCACTGGATATATAATATATGTGCACTGGATATTTAATATATGTGCAATGTATATTTAATATATGTGCACTGGATTTATTTAATATATGTTCACTGGATATATAATATATGTGCACTGGATATTTAATACATGTGCAATGTATATTTAATATATGTGCACTGGATTTATTTAATATATGTTCACTGGATATATAATATATGTGCACTGGATATTTAATACATGTGCACTGGATATGTAATAAATGTGCACTGGATTTATTTAATATATGTTCACTGGATATATAATATATGTGCACTGGATATTTAATATGTTTGCACTGGATATATATAATATTTGTGCATGGATTTATTTAATTTATGTTCAATGGATATATAATATATGTGCACTGGATATTTTATATATGTGCACTGGATATATTTATAATATATGTGCACTGGATATTTAATATATGTGCACTGGATTTATTTAATATATGTTCACTGGATAAATAATATATGTGAACTGGATATTTTTATAATATATGTGCACTGGATATTTAATATATGTGCACTGGATATATAATGTATGTGCACTGGATATTTAATATATGTGCACTGGATATTTTATATATGTGCACTGGATTTATTTAATATATGTTTACTGGATATAAAATATATGTGCACTGGATATTTAATATATGTGCACTGGATATATATATAATATGTGCACTGGATATTTAATATATGTGCACTGGATATTTAATATATGTGCACTAGATATATTTAATAAATGTTCACTGGATATATAATATATGAGCACTGGATATTTAATATTTGTGCACTGGATATATAATATATGTGCACTGGATATTTAATATATGTGCACTGGATTTATTTAATATATGTTCACTGGATATATAATATATGTTCACTGGATATTTAATATAAGTGCACTGGATATATTTATAATATATGTGTACTGGATATATAATATATGTGCACTGGATTTATTTAATATATGTTCTCTAAATATTTAATATATGTGCACTGTATATTTAATATGTTTGCACTGGATATATACAATATATGTGCACTGGATATATATAATATATGTGTACTGGATATATAATATATGCGCACTGGATATATAATATGTGTGCACTGGATATTTAATATATGTTAACTGGATATATAATATATTTGCACTGGATATTTAATATATGTGCACTGGATTTACTTAATTTATTTTCACTGGATATATAATATATGTGCACTGGATATTTAATATATGTGCACTGGATATTTAATATGTTTGCACTGGATATATATAATATTTGTGCATGGATTTATTTAATTTATGTTCAATGGATATATAATATATGTGCACTGGATATTTTATATATGTGCACTGGATATATTTATAATATATGTGCACTGGATATTTAATATATGTGCACTGGATTTATTTAATATATGTTCACTGGATAAATAATATATGTGAACTGGATATTTTTATAATATATGTGCACTGGATATTTAATATATGTGCACTGGATATTTTTATAATATATGTGCACTGGATATTTAATATATGTGCACTGGATTTATTTAAAATATGTTCACTGGATATATAATATATGTGCACTGGATATTTAATATCTTTGCGCTGGATATATATAATATACGTGCACTGGATATATATAATATATGTGTACTGTATGTTTATTATATGTGCACTGGATGTATAATATGTGTGCACTGGATATATTTAAAATATATGAGCACTGGATATTTAGTATATGTGCACTGGATTTATTTATTATATGTGCACTGGATATTTAATATATTTGCACTGGATATATATAATATATATGTGCACTGGATATATTTAATATATGCGCACTGGATATATAATATATGTTCACTGGATAAAATAAATATATGTGCACTGGATATAAATAATATATGTGCACTGGATCTATAATATATGTGCACTGGATATATAAAGTATGTGCACTTGATATTTAATATATGTGCACTGGATTTATTTCATATATGTGCACTTGATATTTAATATATGTGCACTGGATATATATAATATATGTGCACTGGATATTTAATATATGTGCACTGGATATTTAATATATGTGCACTAGATATATTTAATAAATTTTCACTGGATATATAATATATGTGCACTGGATTTATTTAATATATGTTCACTGGATATATAATATATGTGCAGTGGATATTTAATATATTTGCACTGGATATATTTATAATATATGTGCACTGGATATTTAATATATGCGCACTGGATTTATTTAATATATGTTCTCTGGATATATAATATATGTGCACTGGATATTTAATATGTTTGCACTGGATATATATAATATATGTGCACTGGATATATGTAATATATGTGTACTGCATATATAATATATGTGCACTGGATATATAATATGTGTGCACTGGATATTTAATATATGTGCACTGGATTTATTTAATATATGTTCACTGGATATTTAATATATGTGCACTGGATTTTACTTAATTTATTTTCATTGGAAATATAATAAATGTGCACTGGATATTTAATATATGTGCATGGGATATATATAATATATGTGCACTGGATATATAATATATGTGTGCACTGGATATTTAATATATGTGCACTGGATATATAATATATGTGTGCACTGGATATTTAATATATGTGCACTGGATATATAATATATGTGCACTGGATAATTAATATATGTGCACTGGATATTTAATATATGTTCACTGGATATATAATATATATGCACTGGATATATAATATATGTGTGCAATGGATATATAATATATGTGCACTGGGTATTTAATATGTTTGAACTGGATATATATAATATATGTGCACTGGATTTATTTAATATATGTTCAATGGATATATAATATATATGCACTGGATATTTTATATATGTGCACTGGATATATTTATAATGTATGTGCACTGGATATTTAATATATGTGCACTGGATTTATTTAATATATGTTCACTGGATATATAATGTATATGCACTGGATATTTAATATGTTTGCACTGGATATATATATATAATATATGTGCACTGGATTTATTTAATATATGTTCAATGGATAAATAATATATGTGCACTGGATATTTAATATATGTGCACTGGATATATTTATAATATATGTGCACTGTATATTTAATATATGTGCACTGGATTTATTTAATATATGTTCACTGGATATATAATATATGTGCACTGGATATTTAATAAATGTGCACTGGATAAATAATATATGTGCACTGGATATAAATAATATAAGTGCACTGGATTTATAATATATGTGCACTGGATATATATAATATATGTGCACTGGATATATAATGTATGTGCACTGGATATTTAATATATGTGCACTGGATATTTTATATATGTGCACTGGATTTATTTAATATATGTTTACTGGATATAAAATATATGTGCACTGGATATTTAATATATGTGCACTGGATATATATATAATATGTGCACTGGATATTTAATATATGTGCACTGGATATTTAATATATGTGCACTAGATATATTTAATAAATGTTCACTGGATATATAATATATGAGCACTGGATATTTAATATTTGTGCACTGGATATATAATATATGTGCACTGGATATTTAATATATGTGCACTGGATTTATTTAATATATGTTCACTGGATATATAATATATGTTCACTGGATATTTAATATAAGTGCACTGGATATATTTATAATATATGTGTACTGGATATATAATATATGTGCACTGGATTTATTTAATATATGTTCTCTAAATATTTAATATATGTGCACTGTATATTTAATATGTTTGCACTGGATATATACAATATATGTGCACTGGATATATATAATATATGTGTACTGGATATATAATATATGCGCACTGGATATATAATATGTGTGCACTGGATATTTAATATATGTTAACTGGATATATAATATATTTGCACTGGATATTTAATATATGTGCACTGGATTTACTTAATTTATTTTCACTGGATATATAATATATGTGCACTGGATATTTAATATATGTGCACAGGATATATATAATATATGTGAACTGGATATATATAATATATGTGCACTGGATATATAATATATGTGTGCACTGGATATTTATTATATGTGCACTAGATATATAATATATGTGCACTGGATATTTAATATATGTGCACTGGATTTATTTAATATATGTTCACTGGATATATAATATATATGCACTGGATATTTAATGTATGTGCAATGGATATATTTATAATATATGTGCACTGGATATATAATATATGTGCACTGGATATATATAATATATGTGCACTGGATATATAATATATGTGTGCACTGGATATTTAATATATGTGCACTGGATATATAATATATGTGCACTGGATATTTAATATATGTGCACTGTATATTTAATATATGTGCACTGGATTTATTTAATATATGTTCACTGGATATATAATATATGTGCACTGGATATTTATTATATTTGCACTGGATATATTTATAATATATGTGCACTGGATATTTAATATATGCGCACTGGATTTATTTAATATATGTTCTCTGGATATATAATATATGTGCACTGGATATTTAATAAGTTTGCACTGGATATATATATAATATATGTGCACTGGATATATATAATATATGTGTACTGGATATGTAACATATGTGCACTGGATATATAAAATTTGTGGGCACTGGATATTTAATATATGTGCACTGGATTTATTTAATATATGTTTATTGGATATATAATATATGTGCACTGGATATTTAATATATGTGCACTGGATTTATTTAATATATGTTCACTGGATATATAATATATGTGCACTGGATATTTAATATATGTGCACTGGATATATAATATATGTGCACTGGATATATTTATAATATATGTGCACTGGATATTTAATGTATGTGCACTGGATTTTTTTAATATATGTTCACTGGATATATAATGTATATGCACTGGATATTTAATATGTTTGCACTGGATATATATATAATATATGTGCACTGGATTTATTTAATAAATGTTCAATGGATTAATTATATATGTGCACTGGATATTTAATATATGTGCACTGGATATATTTATAATATATGTGCACTGGATATTTAATATATGTGCAATGGATAATTAATATATATGCACTGGATATAAATAATATATGTGCACTGGATCTATAATATATGTGCACTGGATATATAATGTATGTGCACTGGATATTTAATATATGTGCACTGGATATTTTATATATGTGCACTGGATTTATTTAATATATGTTCACTGGATATATAATATATGTGCACTGGATATTTAATATATGTGCACTGGATATATTTATAATATATGTGCACTAGATATTTAATATAAGTGCACTGGATTGATTTAATATATGTGCACTTGATATTTAATATATGTGCACTGGATATATATAATATATGTGCACTGGATATTTAATATATGTGCACTGGATATTTAATATATGTGCACTGGATTTTACTTAATTTATTTTCACTGGATATATAATAAATGTGCACTGGATATTTAATATATGTGCATGGGATATATATAATATATGTGCACTGGATATATAATATATGTGTGCACTGGATATTTAATATATGTGCACTGGATATATAATATATGTGCACTGGATAATTAATATATGTGCACTGGATATTTAATATATGTTCACTGGATATATAATATATATGCACTGGATATATAATATATGTTTGCAATGGATATATAATATATGTGCACTGGGTATTTAATATGTTTGAACTGGATATATATAATATATGTGCACTGGATTTATTTAATATATGTTCAATGGATATATAATATATATGCACTGGATATTTTATATATGTGCACTGGATATATTTATAATGTATGTGCACTGGATATTTAATATATGTGCACTGGATTTATTTAATATATGTTCACTGGATATATAATGTATATGCACTGGATATTTAATATGTTTGCACTGGATATATATATATAATATATGTGCACTGGATTTATTTAATATATATTCAATGGGTAAATAATATATGTGCACTGGATATTTAATATATGTGCACTGGATATATTTATAATATATGTGCACTGGATATTTAATATATGTGCACTGGATTTATTTAATATATGTTCACTAGATATATAATATATGTGCACTGGATATTTAATATATGTGCACTGGATAATTAATATATGTGCACTGGATATAAATAATATAAGTGCACTGGATCTATAATATATGTGCACTGGATATATATAATATATGTGCACTGGATATATAATGTATGTGCACTGGATATTTAATATATGTGCACTGGATATTTTATATATGTGCACTGGATATATATAATATATGTGCACTGGATATATAATATATGTGCACTGGATATTTAATATATGTGCACTGGATATATTTATAATATATGTGCACTAGATATTTAATATATGTGCACTGGATTGATTTAATATATGTGCACTTGATATTTAATATATGTGCACTGGATATATATAATATATGTGCACTGGATATTTAATATATGTGCACTGGATATTTAATATATGTGCACGGGATATATATAATATATGTGCACTGGATATATGTAATATATGTGCACTTGATATATAATATATGTGTGCACTAGATATTTAATATATGTGCACTGGATATATAATATATGTACACTGGATATATAATATATGTGCACTGGATTTATTTAAAATATGTTCACTGGATATATAATATATGTGCACTGGATATTTAATATATGTACACTGGATATATTTATAATATATGTGCACTGGATATTTAATATATGTACACTGGATATATAATAAATGTGCACTTGATATTTAATATATGTGCACGGTATATATATAATATATAAGTACTGGATATATAATATATGTGCACTGGATTTTACTTAATTTATGTTCACTGGATATATAATAAATGTGCACTGGATATTTAATATATGTGCACGGTATATATATAATATATGTGCACTGGATATATAATATATGTGCACTGGATAATTAATATATGTGCACTGGATATTTAATATATGTGCACTGGATTTATTTATTATATGTTCACTGAATATATAATATATGTGCACTGGATATATAATATATGTGTGCACTGGATATTTAATATATGTGCACTGGATATATAATATATGTTCACTGGAAATTTAATATATGTGCACTGGATTTATTTAATATATGTTCACTGGATATATAATATATATGCACTGGATATTTAATATATGTGCAATGGATATATTTATAATATATGTGCACTGGATATTTAATATATGTACACTGGATTTATTTAATATGTGTTCACTGGATATATAATATATGTGCACTGGATATTTAATATGTTTGCACGGGATATATATAATATATGTGCACTGGATATATATAATATATGTGCACTGGATATATAATATATGTGTGCACTGGATATTTAATATATGTGCACTGGATATATAATATATGTGCACTGGATATTTAATATATGTGCACTGTATATTCAATATATGTGCACTGGATTTATTTAATATATGTTCACTGGATATATAATATATGTGCACTGGATATTTATTATATTTGCACTGGATATATTTATAATATATGTGCACTGGATATTTAATATATGCGCACTGGATTTATTTAATATATGTTCTCTGGATATATAATATATGTGCACTGGATATTTAATAAGTTTGCACTGGATATATATATAATATATGTGCACTGGAAATATATAATATATGTGTACTGGATATATAACATATGTGCACTGGATATATAAAATTTGTGGGCACTGGATATTTAATATATGTGCACTGGATTTATTTAATATATGTTTATTGGATTTATAATATATGTGCACTGGATATTTAATATATGTGCACTGGATTTATTTAATATATGTTCACTGGATATATAATATATGTGCACTGGATATTTAATATATGTGCACTGGATATATAATATATGTGCACTGGATATATTTATAATATATGTGCACTGAATATTTAATGTATGTGCACTGGATTTATTTAATATATGTTCACTGGATATATAATGTATATGCACTGGATATTTAATATGTTTGCACTGGATATATATATAATATATGTGCACTGGATTTATTTAATAAATGTTCAATGGATTAATTATATATGTGCACTGGATATTTAATATATGTGCACTGGATATATTTATAATATATGTGCACTGGATATTTAATATATGTGCACTGGATATTTAATATATGTGCAATGGATAATTAATATATGTGCACTGGATATAAATAATATATGTGCACTGGATCTATAATATATGTGCACTGGATATATAATGTATGTGCACTGGATATTTAATATATGTGCACTGGATATTTTATATATGTGCACTGGATTTATTTAATATATGTTCACTGGATATATAATATATGTGCACTGGATATTTAATATATGTGCACTGGATATATTTATAATATATGTGCACTAGATATTTAATATATGTGCACTGGATATTTAATATATGTGCACTGGATATATTTATAATATATGTGCACTAGATATTTAATATATGTGCACTGGATTGATTTAATATATGTGCACTTGATATTTAATATATGTGCACTGGATATATATAATATATGTGCACTGGATATTTAATATATGTGCACTGGATATTTAATATATGTGCACGGGATATATATCATATATGTGCACTGGATATATGTAATATATGTGCACTGGATATATAATATATGTGTGCACTAGATATTTAATATATGTGCACTGGATATATAATATATGTACACTGGATATATAATATATGTGCACTGGATTTATTTAAAATATGTTCACTGGATATATAATATATGTGCACTGGATATTTAATATATGTACACTGGATATATTTATAATATATGTGCACTGGATATTTAATATATGTACACTGGATATATAATAAATGTGCACTGGATATTTAATATTTGTGCACGGTATATATATAATATATAAGTACTGGATATATAATATATGTGCACTGGATTTTACTTAATTTATGTTCACTGGATATATAATAAATGTGCACTGGATATTTAATATATGTGCACGGTATATATATAATATATGTGCACTGGATATATAATATATGTGCACTGGATAATTAATATATGTGCACTGGATATTTAATATATGTGCACTGGATTTATTTATTATATGTTCACTGGATATATAATATATGTGCACTGGATATATAATATATGTGTGCACTGGATATTTAATATATGTGCACTGGATATATAATATATGTTCACTGGATATATAATATATGTTTGCACTGGATATAGATAATATATGTGCACTGGATATATTTATAATATATGTGCACTGGATATATTTATAATATATGTGCACTGGATATATAATATATGTACACTGGATATATAATATATGTGTGCAATGGAAATATAATATATGTGCACTGGATATTTAATATATGTGCACTGGATATTTAATATATGTGCACTGGATATTTAATATATTTGCACTGGATATTTAATATATGTGCACTGGATTTATTTAATATATATTCACTGGATATATAATATATGTGCACTGAATATTTAATATATGTGCACTGGATATGTAATATATGTGCACTGGATTTATTTAATATATGTTCACTGGATATATAATATATGTGCACTGGATATTTAATATGTTTGCACTGGATATATATAATATATGTGCATGGATTTATTTAATTTATGTTCAATGGATATATAATATATGTGCACTGGATACTTTATATATGTGCACTGGATATATTTATAATATATTTGCACTGGATATTTAATATATGTGCACTGGATTTATTTAATATATGTTCACTGGATAAATAATATATGTGCACTGGATATTTTTATTATATATGTGCACTGGATATTTGATATATGTGCACTTGATATTTTTATAATATATGTGCACTGGATATTTAATATATGTGCACTGGATTTATTTAATATATGTTCACTGGATATATAATATATGTGCACTGGATATTTAATATGTTTGCACTGGATATATATAATATATGTGCATGGACTTATTTAATTTATGTTCAATGGATATATAATATATGTGCACTGGATATTATATATATGTGCACTGGATATATTTATAATATATGTGCACTGGATATTTAATATATGTGCACTGGATTTATTTAATATATGTTCACTGGATAAATAATATATGTGCACTGGATATTTTTATAATATATGTGCACTGGATATTTTTATAATATATGTGCACTGGATATTTTTATAATATATGTGCACTGTATACTTAATATATGTGCACTGGATTTATTTAATATATGTTCACTGGATATATAATATATGTGCACTGGATATTTAATATCTTTGTGCTAGATATATATAATATACGTGCACTGGATATATGTAATATATGTGTACTGTATGTTTAATATATGTACACTGGATATATAATATGTGTGCACTGGATATTTAATATATGTGCACTGGATATTTAATATATGTGCACTGGATATTTAATATATTTGCACTGGATATTTAATATATGTGCACTGGATTTATTTAATATATGTTCACTGGATATATAATATATGTGCACTGGATATTTAATATATGTGAACTGTATATTTAATATATGTGCACTAGAATTATTTAATATATGTTCACTGGATATATAATATATGTGCACTAGATATTTAATATATGTGCACTGTATATTTAATATATGTGCACTGGATTTACTTAATATATGTTCACTGGATATATAATATATGTGCACTGGATATTTAATACATGTGCACTGGATATGTAATATATGTGCACTGGAATTATTTAATATATGTTCACTGGATATATAATATATGTGCACTGGATATTTAATATATGTGCAATGTATATTTAATATATGTGCACTGGATTTATTTAATATATGTTCACTGGATATATAATATATGTGCACTGGATATTTAATACATGTGCAATGTATATTTAATATATGTGCACTGGATTTATTTAATATATGTTCACTGGATATATAATATATGTGCACTGGATATTTAATACATGTGCACTGGATATGTAATAAATGTGCACTGGATTTATTTAATATATGTTCACTGGATATATAATATATGTGCACTGGATATTTAATATGTTTGCACTGGATATATATAATATTTGTGCATGGATTTATTTAATTTATGTTCAATGGATATATAATATATGTGCACTGGATATTTTATATATGTGCACTGGATATATTTATAATATATGTGCACTGGATATTTAATATATGTGCACTGGATTTATTTAATATATGTTCACTGGATAAATAATATATGTGAACTGGATATTTTTATAATATATGTGCACTGGATATTTAATATATGTGCACTGGATATTTTTATAATATATGTGCACTGGATATTTAATATATGTGCACTGGATTTATTTAAAATATGTTCACTGGATATATAATATATGTGCACTGGATATTTAATATCTTTGCGCTGGATATATATAATATACGTGCACTGGATATATATAATATATGTGTACTGTATGTTTAATATATGTGCACTGGATGTATAATATGTGTGCACTGGATATATTTAAAATATATGAGCACTGGATATTTAGTATATGTGCACTGGATTTATTTATTATATGTGCACTGGATATTTAATATATTTGCACTGGATATATATAATATATATGTGCACTGGATATATTTAATATATGCGCACTGGATATATAATATATGTTCACTGGATAAAATAAATATATGTGCACTGGATATAAATAATATATGTGCACTGGATCTATAATATATGTGCACTGGATATATAAAGTATGTGCACTTGATATTTAATATATGTGCACTGGATTTATTTCATATATGTGCACTTGATATTTAATATATGTGCACTGGATATATATAATATATGTGCACTGGATATTTAATATATGTGCACTGGATATTTAATATATGTGCACTAGATATATTTAATAAATTTTCACTGGATATATAATATATGTGCACTGGATTTATTTAATATATGTTCACTGGATATATAATATATGTGCAGTGGATATTTAATATATTTGCACTGGATATATTTATAATATATGTGCACTGGATATTTAATATATGCGCACTGGATTTATTTAATATATGTTCTCTGGATATATAATATATGTGCACTGGATATTTAATATGTTTGCACTGGATATATATAATATATGTGCACTGGATATATGTAATATATGTGTACTGCATATATAATATATGTGCACTGGATATATAATATGTGTGCACTGGATATTTAATATATGTGCACTGGATTTATTTAATATATGTTCACTGGATATTTAATATATGTGCACTGGATTTTACTTAATTTATTTTCATTGGATATATAATAAATGTGCACTGGATATTTAATATATGTGCATGGGATATATATAATATATGTGCACTGGATATATAATATATGTGTGCACTGGATATTTAATATATGTGCACTGGATATATAATATATGTGTGCACTGGATATTTAATATATGTGCACTGGATATATAATATATGTGCACTGGATAATTAATATATGTGCACTGGATATTTAATATATGTTCCCTGGATATATAATATATATGCACTGGATATATAATATATGTGTGCAATGGATATATAATATATGTGCACTGGGTATTTAATATGTTTGAACTGGATATATATAATATATGTGCACTGGATTTATTTAATATATGTTCAATGGATATATAATATATATGCACTGGATATTTTATATATGTGCACTGGATATATTTATAATGTATGTGCACTGGATATTTAATATATGTGCACTGGATTTATTTAATATATGTTCACTGGATATATAATGTATATGCACTGGATATTTAATATGTTTGCACTGGATATATATATAATATATGTGCACTGGATTTATTTAATATATGTTCAATGGATAAATAATATATGTGCACTGGATATTTAATATATGTGCACTGGATATATTTATAATATATGTGCACTGGATATTTAATATATGTGCACTGGATTTATTTAATATATGTTCACTGGATATATAATATATGTGCACTGGATATATAATAAATGTGCACTGGATAAATAATATATGTGCACTGGATATAAATAATATAAGTGCACTGGATCTATAATATATGTGCACTGGATATATATAATATATGTGCACTGGATATATAATGTATGTGCACTGGATATTTAATATATGTGCACTGGATATTTTATATATGTGCACTGGATTTATTTAATATATGTTCACTGGATATAAAATATATGTGCACTGGATATTTAATATATGTGCACTGGATATATATATAATATGTGCACTGGATATTTAATATATGTGCACTGGATATTTAATATATGTGCACTAGATATATTTAATAAATGTTCACTGGATATATAATATATGAGCACTGGATATTTAATATTTGTGCACTGGATATATAATATATGTGCACTGGATATTTAATATATGTGCACTGGATTTATTTAATATATGTTCACTGGATATATAATATATGTTCACTGGATATTTAATATAAGTGCACTGGATATATTTATAATATATGTGTACTGGATATATAATATATGTGCACTGGATTTATTTAATATATGTTCTCTAAATATTTAATATATGTGCACTGTATATTTAATATATTTGCACTGGATATATACAATATATGTGCACTGGATATATATAATATATGTGTACTGGATATATAATATATGCGCACTGGATATATAATATGTGTGCACTGGATATTTAATATATGTTAACTGGATATATAATATATTTGCACTGGATATTTAATATATGTGCACTGGATTTACTTAATTTATTTTCACTGGATATATAATATATGTGCACTGGATATTTAATATATGTGCACAGGATATATATAATATATGTGAACTGGATATATATAATATATGTGCACTGGATATATAATATATGTGTGCACTGGATATTTATTATATGTGCACTAGATATATAATATATGTGCACTGGATATTTAATATATGTGCACTGGATTTATTTAATATATGTTCACTGGATATATAATATATATGCACTGGATATTTAATATATGTGCAATGGATATATTTATAATATATGTGCACTGGATATTTAATATATGTACACTGGATTTATATAATATGTGTTCACTGGATATATAATATATGTGCACTGGATATTTAATATGTTTGCACGGGATATATATAATATATGTGCACTGGATATATATAATATATGTGCACTGGATATATAATATATGTGTGCACTGGATATTTAATATATGTGCACTGGATATATAATATATGTGCACTGGATATTTAATATATGTGCACTGTATATTTAATATATGTGCACTGGATTTATTTAATATATGTTCACTGGATATATAATATATGTGCACTGGATATTTAATATATGTGCACTGGATATTTAATATATGTGCACTGGATTTATTTAATATATGTTCACTGGATATATAATATATATGCACTGGATATTTAATATATGTGCAATGGATATATTTATAATATATGTGCACTGGATATTTAATATATGTACACTGGATTTATTTAATATGTGTTCACTGGATATATAATATATGTGCACTGGATATTTAATATGTTTGCACGGGATATATATAATATATGTGCACTGGATATATATAATATATGTGCACTGGATATATAATATATGTGTGCACTGGATATTTAATATATGTGCACTGGATATATAATATATGTGCACTGGATATTTAATATATGTGCACTGTATATTTAATATATGTGCACTGGATTTATTTAATATATGTTCTCTGGATATATAATATATGTGCACTGGATATTTAATAAGTTTGCACTGGATATATATATAATATATGTGCACTGGATATATATAATATATGTGTACTGGATATGTAACATATGTGCACTGGATATATAAAATTTGTGGGCACTGGATATTTAATATATGTGCACTGGATTTATTTAATATATGTTTATTGGATATATAATATATGTGCACTGGATATTTAATATATGTGCACTGGATTTATTTAATATATGTTCACTGGATATATAATATATGTGCACTGGATATTTAATATATGTGCACTGGATATATAATATATGTGCACTGGATATATTTATAATATATGTGCACTGGATATTTAATGTATGTGCACTGGATTTATTTAATATATGTTCACTGGATATATAATGTATATGCACTGGATATTTAATATGTTTGCACTGGATATATATATATATATAATATATGTGCACTGGATTTATTTAATATATGTTCAATGGATAAATAATATATGTGCACTGGATATTTAATATATGTGCACTGGATATATTTATAATATATGTGCACTGGATATTTAATATATGTGCACTGGATTTATTTAATATATGTTCACTGGATATATAATATATGTGCACTGGATATTTAATATATGTGCACTGGATAATTAATATATGTGCACTGGATATAAATAATATAAGTGCACTGGATCTATAATATATGTGCACTGGATATATATAATATATGTGCACTGGATATATAATGTATGTGCACTGGATATTTAATATATGTGCACTGGATATTTTATATATGTGCACTGGATTTATTTAATATATGTTCACTGGATATAAAATATATGTGCACTGGATATTTAATATATGTGCTCTGGATATATATATAATATGTGCACTGGATATTTAATATATGTGCACCGGATATTTAATATATGTGCACTAGATATATTTAATAAATGTTCACTGGATATATAATATATGTGCACTGGATATTTAATATTTGTGCACTGGATATATAATATATGTGCACTGGATATTTAATATATGTGCACTGGATTTATTTAATATATGTTCACTGGATATATAATATATGTTCACTGGATATTTAATATAAGTGCACTGGATATATTTATAATATATGTGTACTGGATATATAATATATGTGCACTGGATTTATTTAATATATGTTCTCTAAATATTTAATATATGTGCACTGTATATTTAATATGTTTGCACTGGATATATACAATATATGTGCACTGGATATATATAATATATGTGTACTGGATATATAATATATGCGCACTGGATATATAATATGTGTGCACTGGATATTTAATATATGTTAACTGGATATATAATATATTTGCACTGGATATTTAATATATGTGCACTGGATTTGCTTAATTTATTTTCACTTGATATATAATATATGTGCACTGGTTATTTAATATATGTGCACAGGATATATATAATATATGTGAACTGGATATATATAATATATGTGCACTAGATATATAATATATGTGTGCACTGGATATTTATTATATGTGCACTAGATATATAATATATGTGCACTGGATATTTAATATATGTGCACTGGATTTATTTAATATATGTTAACTGGATACATAATATATATGCACTGGATATTTAATATATGTGCAATGGATATATTTATAATATATGTGCACTGGATATTTAATATATGTACACTGGATTTATTTAATATGTGTTCACTGGATATATAATATATGTGCACTGGATATTTAATATGTTTGCACGGGATATATATAATATATGTGCACTGGATATATATAATATATGTGCACTGGATATATAATATATGTGTGCACTGGATTTATTTAATATATGTTCACTGGATATATAATATATATGCACTGGATATTTAATATATGTGCAATGGATATATTTATAATATATGTGCACTGGATATTTAATATATGTACACTGGATTTATTTAATATGTGTTCACTGGATATATAATATATGTGCACTGGATATTTAATATGTTTGCACGGGATATATATAATATACGTGCACTGGATATATATAATATATGTGCACTGGATATATAATATATGTGTGCACTGGATATTTAATATATGTGCACTGGATATATAATATATGTGCACTGGATATTTAATATATGTGCACTGTATATTCAATATATGTGCACTGGATTTATTTAATATATGTTCACTGGATATATAATATATGTGCACTGGATATTTATTATATTTGCACTGGATATATTTATAATATATGTGCACTGGATATTTAATATATGCGCACTGGATTTATTTAATATATGTTCTCTGGATATATAATATATGTGCACTGGATATTTAATAAGTTTGCACTGGATATATATATAATATATGTGCACTGGAAATATATAATATATGTGTACTGGATATATAACATATGTGCACTGGATATATAAAATTTGTGGGCACTGGATATTTAATATATGTGCACTGGATTTATTTAATATATGTTTATTGGATATATAATATATGTGCACTGGATATTTAATATATGTGCACTGGATTTATTTAATATATGTTCACTGGATATATAATATATGTGCACTGGATATTTAATATATGTGCACTGGATATATAATATATGTGCACTGGATATATTTATAATATATGTGCACTGGATATTTAATGTATGTGCACTGGATTTATTTAATATATGTTCACTGGATATATAATGTATATGCACTGGATATTTAATATGTTTGCACTGGATATATATATAATATATGTGCACTGGATTTATTTAATAAATGTTCAATGGATTAATTATATATGTGCACTGGATATTTAATATATGTGCACTGGATATATTTATAATATATGTGCACTGGATATTTAATATATGTGCACTGGATATTTAATATATGTGCAATGGATAATTAATATATGTGCACTGGATATAAATAATATATGTGCACTGGATCTATAATATATGTGCACTGGATATATAATGTATGTGCACTGGATATTTAATATATGTGCACTGGATATTTTATATATGTGCACTGGATTTATTTAATATATGTTCACTGGATATATAATATATGTGCACTGGATATTTAATATATGTGCACTGGATATATTTATAATATATGTGCACTAGATATTTAATATATGTGCACTGGATATTTAATATATGTGCACTGGATATATTTATAATATATGTGCACTAGATATTTAATATATGTGCACTGGATTGATTTAATATATGTGCACTTGATATTTAATATATGTGCACTGGATATATATAATATATGTGCACTGGATATTTAATATATGTGCACTGGATATTTAATATATGTGCACGGGATATATATAATATATGTGCACTGGATATATGTAATATATGTGCACTGGATATATAATATATGTGTGCACTAGATATTTAATATATGTGCACTGGATATATAATATATGTACACTGGATATATAATATATGTGCACTGGATTTATTTAAAATATGTTCACTGGATATATAATATATGTGCACTGGATATTTAATATATGTACACTGGATATATTTATAATATATGTGCACTGGATATTTAATATATGTACACTGGATATATAATAAATGTGCACTGGATATTTAATATATGTGCACGGTATATATATAATATATAAGTACTGGATATATAATATATGTGCACTGGATTTTACTTAATTTATGTTCACTGGATATATAATAAATGTGCACTGGATATTTAATATATGTGCACGGTATATATATAATATATGTGCACTGGATATATAATATATGTGCACTGGATAATTAATATATGTGCACTGGATATTTAATATATGTGCACTGGATTTATTTATTATATGTTCACTGGATATATAATATATGTGCACTGGATATATAATATATGTGTGCACTGGATATTTAATATATGTGCACTGGATATATAATATATGTTCACTGGAAATTTAATATGTTTGCACTGGATATAGATAATATATGTGCACTGGATATATTTATAATATATGTGCACTGGATATATTTATAATATATGTGCACTGGATATATAATATATGTACACTGGATATATAATATATGTGTGCAATGGAAATATAATATATGTGCACTGGATATTTAATATATGTGCACTGGATATTTAATATATGTGCACTGGATATTTAATATATTTGCACTGGATATTTAATATATGTGCACTGGATTTATTTAATATATATTCACTGGATATATAATATATGTGCACTGAATATTTAATATATGTGCACTGGATATGTAATATATGTGCACTGGATTTATTTAATATATGTTCACTGGATATATAATATATGTGCACTGGATATTTAATATGTTTGCACTGGATATATATAATATATGTGCATGGATTTATTTAATTTATGTTCAATGGATATATAATATATGTGCACTGGATACTTTATATATGTGCACTGGATATATTTATAATATATTTGCACTGGATATTTAATATATGTGCACTGGATTTATTTAATATATGTTCACTGGATAAATAATATATGTGCACTGGATATTTTTATTATATATGTGCACTGGATATTTAATATATGTGCACTGGATTTATTTAATATATGTTCACTGGATATATAATATATGTGCACTGGATATTTAATATGTTTGCACTGGATATATATAATATATGTGCATGGACTTATTTAATTTATGTTCAATGGATATATAATATATGTGCACTGGATATTATATATATGTGCACTGGATATATTTATAATATATGTGCACTGGATATTTAATATATGTGCACTGGATTTATTTAATATATGTTCACTGGATAAATAATATATGTGCACTGGATATTTTTATAATATATGTGCACTGGATATTTTTATAATATATGTGCACTGGATATTTTTATAATATATGTGCACTGTATACTTAATATATGTGCACTGGATTTATTTAATATATGTTCACTGGATATATAAAATATGTGCACTGGATATTTAATATCTTTGCGCTAGATATATATAATATACGTGCACTGGATATATGTAATATATGTGTACTGTATGTTTAATATATGTACACTGGATATATAATATGTGTGCACTGGATATTTAATATATGTGCACTGGATATTTAATATATGTGCACTGGATATTTAATATATTTGCACTGGATATTTAATATATGTGCACTGGATTTATTTAATATATGTTCACTGGATATATAATATATGTGCACTGAATATTTAATATATGTGCACTGTATATTTAATATATGTGCACTAGAATTATTTAATATATGTTCACTGGATATATAATATATGTGCACTGGATATTTAATATATGTGCACTGTATATTTAATATATGTGCACTGGATTTATTTAATATATGTTCACTGGATATATAATATATGTGCACTGTATATTTAATATATGTGCACTGGAATTATTTAATATATGTTCACTGGATATATAATATATGTGCACTGGATATTTAATATATGTGCAATGTATATTTAATATATGTGCACTGGATTTATTTAATATATGTTCACTGGATATTTAATATATGTGCACTGGATTTTACTTAATTTATTTTCATTGGATATATAATAAATGTGCACTGGATATTTAATATTTGTGCATGGGATATATATAATATATGTGCACTGGATATATAATATATGTGTGTACTGGATATTTAATATATGTGCACTGGATATATAATATATGTGTGCACTGGATATTTAATATATGTGCACTGGATATATAATATATGTGCACTGGATAATTAATATATGTGCACTGGATAATTAATATATGTTCACTGGATATATAATATATATGCACTGGATATATAATATATGTGTGCAATGGATATATAATATATGTGCACTGGGTATTTAATATGTTTGAACTGGATATATATAATATATGTGCACTGGATTTATTTAATATATGTTCAATGGATATATAATATATATGCACTGGATATTTTATATATGTGCACTGGATATATTTATAATGTATGTGCACTGGATATTTAATATATGTGCACTGGATTTATTTAATATATGTTCACTGGATATATAATGTATATGCACTGGATATTTAATATGTTTGCACTGGATATATATATATAATATATGTGCACTGGATTTATTTAATATATGTTCAATGGATAAATAATATATGTGCACTGGATATTTAATATATGTGCACTGGATATATTTATAATATATGTGCACTGGATATTTAATATATGTGCACTGGATTTATTTAATATATGTTCACTGGATATATAATATATGTGCACTGGATATTTAATAAATGTGCACTGGATAAATAATATATGTGCACTGGATATAAATAATATAAGTGCACTGGATCTATAATATATGTGCACTGGATATATATAATATATGTGCACTGGATATATAATGTATGTGCACTTGATATTTAATATATGTGCACTGGATATTTTATATATGTGCACTGGATTTATTTAATATATGTTCACTGGATATAAAATATATGTGCACTGGATATTTAATATATGTGCACTGGATATATATATAATATGTGCACTGGATATTTAATATATGTGCACTGGATATTTAATATATGTGCACTAGATATATTTAATAAATGTTCACTGGATATATAATATATGAGCACTGGATATTTAATATTTGTGCACTGGATATATAATATATGTGCACTGGATATTTAATATATGTGCACTGGATTTATTTAATATATGTTCACTGGATATATAATATATGTTCACTGGATATTTAATATAAGTGCACTGGATATATTTATTATATATGTGTACTGGATATATAATATATGTGCACTGGATTTATTTAATATATGTTCTCTAAATATTTAATATATGTGCACTGTATATTTAATATGTTTGCACTGGATATATACAATATATGTGCACTGGATATATATAATATATGTGTACTGGATATATAATATATGCGCACTGGATATATAATATGTGTGCACTGGATATTTAATATATGTTAACTGGATATATAATATATTTGCACTGGATATTTAATATATGTGCACTGGATTTACTTAATTTATTTTCACTGGATATATAATATATGTGCACTGGATATTTAATATATGTGCACAGGATATATATAATATATGTGAACTGGATATATATAATATATGTGCACTGGATATATAATATATGTGTGCATTGGATATTTATTATATGTGCACTAGATATATAATATATGTGCACTGGATATTTAATATATGTGCACTGGATTTATTTAATATATGTTCACTGGATATATAATATATATGCACTGGATATTTAATATATGTGCAATGGATATATTTATAATATATGTGCACTGGATATTTAATATATGTACACTGGATTTATTTAATATGTGTTCACTGGATATATAATATATGTGCACTGGATATTTAATATGTTTGCACGGGATATATATAATATATGTGCACTGGATATATATAATATATGTGCACTGGATATATAATATATGTGTGCACTGGATATTTAATATATGTGCACTGGATATATAATATATGTGCACTGGATATTTAATATATGTGCACTGTATATTTAATATATGTGCACTGGATTTATTTAATATATGTTCACTGGATATATAATATATGTGCACCTGATATTTTTATATTTGCACTGGATATATTTATAATATATGTGCACTGGATATTTAATATATGCGCACTGGATTTATTTAATATATGTTCTCTGGATATATAATATATGTGCACTGGATATTTAATAAGTTTGCACTGGATATATATATAATATATGTGCACTGGATATATATAATATATGTGTACTGGATATGTAACATATGTGCACTGGATATATAAAATTTGTGGGCACTGGATATTTAATATATGTGCACTGGATTTATTTAATATATGTTTATTGGATATATAATATATGTGCACTGGATATTTAATATATGTGCACTGGATTTATTTAATATATGTTCACTGGATATATAATATATGTGCACTGGATATTTAATATATGTGCACTGGATATATAATATATGTGCACTGGATATATTTATAATATATGTGCACTGGATATTTAATGTATGTGCACTGGATTTATTTAATATATGTTCACTGGATATATAATGTATATGCACTGGATATTTAATATGTTTGCACTGGATATATATATAATATATGTGCACTGGATTTATTTAATAAATGTTCAATGGATTAATTATATATGTGCACTGGATATTTAATATATGTGCACTGGATATATTTATAATATATGTGCACTGGATATTTAATATATGTGCAATGGATAATTAATATATGTGCACTGGATATAAATAATATATGTGCACTGGATCTATAATATATGTGCACTGGATATATAATGTATGTGCACTGGATATTTAATATATGTGCACTGGATATTTTATATATGTGCACTGGATTTATTTAATATATGTTCACTGGATATATAATATATGTGCACTGGATATTTAATATATGTGCACTGGATATATTTATAATGTATGTGCACTGGATATTTAATATATGTGCACTGGATTTATTTAATATATGTTCACTGGATATATAATGTATATGCACTGGATATTTAATATGTTTGCACTGGATATATATATATATAATATATGTGCACTGGATTTATTTAATATATGTTCAATGGGTAAATAATATATGTGCACTGGATATTTAATATATGTGCACTGGATATATTTATAATATATGTGCACTGGATATTTAATATATGTGCACTGGATTTATTTAATATATGTTCACTGGATATATAATATATGTGCACTGGATATTTAATATATGTGCACTGGATAATTAATATATGTGCACTGGATATAAATAATATAAGTGCACTGGATCTATAATATATGTGCACTGGATATATATAATATATGTGCACTGGATATATAATGTATGTGCACTGGATATTTAATATATGTGCACTGGATATTTTATATATGTGCACTGGATTTATTTAATATATGTTCACTGGATATATAATATATGTGCACTGGATATTTAATATATGTGCACTGGATATATTTATAATATATGTGCACTAGATATTTAATATATGTGCACTGGATTGATTTAATATATGTGCACTTGATATTTAATATATGTGCACTGGATATATAATATATGTGTGCACTGGATATTTAATATATGTGCACTGGATATATGTAATATATGTGCACTGGATATAAATAATATAAGTGCACTGGATCTATAATATATGTGCACTGGATATATATAATATATGTACACTGGATATATAATATATGTGCACTGGATTTATTTAAAATATGTTCACTGGATATATAATATATGTGCACTGGATATTTAATATATGTACACTGGATATATTTATAATATATGTGCACTGGATATTTAATTTATGTACACTGGATATATAATAAATATGCACTGGATATTTAATATATGTGCACGGTATATATATAATATATAAGTACTGGATATATAATATATGTGCACTGGATTTTACTTAATTTATGTTCACTGGATATATAATAAATGTGCACTGGATATTTAATATATGTGCACGGTATATATATAATATATGTGCACTGGATATATAATATATGTGCACTGGATAATTAATATATGTGCACTGGATATTTAATATATGTGCACTGGATTTATTTATTATATGTTCACTGGATATATAATATATGTGCACTGGATATATAATATATGTGTGCACTGGATATTTAATATATGTGCACTGGATATATAATATATGTTCACTGGAAATTTAATATGTTTGCACTGGATATAGATAATATATGTGCACTGGATATATTTATAATATATGTGCACTGGACATATTTATAATATATGTGCACTGGATATATAATATATGTACACTGGATATATAATATATGTGTGCAATGGAAATATAATATATGTGCACTGGATATTTAATATATGTGCACTGGATATTTAATATATGTGCACTGGATATTTAATATATTTGCACTGGATATTTAATATATGTGCACTGGATTTATTTAATATATGTTCACTGGATATATAATATATGTGCACTGGATATTTAATATATGTTCACTGTATATTTAATATATGTGCACTGTATATTTAATATATGTGCACTGGATTTATTTAATATATGTTCACTGGATATATAATATATGTGCACTGAATATTTAATATATGTGCACTGGATATGTAATATATGTGCACTGGATTTATTTAATATATGTTCACTGGATATATAATATATGTGCACTGGATATTTAATATGTTTGCACTGGATATATATAATATATGTGCATGGATCTATTTAATTTATGTTCAATGGATATATAATATATGTGCACTGGATACTTTATATATGTGCACTGGATATATTTATAATATATTTGCACTGGATATTTAATATATGTGCACTGGATTTATTTAATATATGTTCACTGGATAAATAATATATGTGCACTGGATATTTTTATTATATATGTGCACTGGATATTTGATATATGTGCACTTGATATTATTATAATATATGTGCACTGGATATTTAATATATGTGCACTGGATTTATTTAATATATGTTCACTGGATATATAATATATGTGCACTGGATATTTAATATGTTTGCACTGGATATATATAATATATGTGCATGGACTTATTTAATTTATGTTCAATGGATATATAATATATGTGCACTGGATATTTTATATATGTGCACTGGATATATTTATAATATATGTGCACTGGATATTTAATATATGTGCACTGGATTTATTTAATATATGTTCACGGGATAAATAATATATGTGCACTGGATATTTTTATAATATATGTGCACTGGATATTTTTATAATATATGTGCACTGGATATTTTTATAATATATGTGCACTGTATACTTAATATATGTGCACTGGATTTATTTAATATATGTTCACTGGATATATAATATATGTGCACTGGATATTTAATATCTTTGCGCTAGATATATATAATATACGTGCACTGGATATATGTAATATATGTGTACTGTATGTTTAATATATGTACACTGGATATATAATATGTGTGCACTGGATATTTAATATATGTGCACTGGATATTTAATATATGTGCACTGGATATTTAATATATTTGCACTGGATATTTAATATATGTGCACTGGATTTATTTAATATATGTTCACTGGATATATAATATATGTGCACTGGATATTTAATATATGTGCACTGTATATTTAATATATGTGCACTGGAATTATTTAATATATGTTCACTGGATATATAATATATGTGCACTGGATATTTAATATATGTGCACTGTATATTTAATATATGTGCACTGGATTTATTTAATATATGTTCACTGGATATATAATATATGTGCACTGGATATTTAATACATGTGCACTGGATATGTAATATATGTGCACTGGAATTATTTAATATATGTTCACTGGATATATAATATATGTGCACTGGATATTTAATATATGTGCAATGTATATTTAATATATGTGCACTGGATTTATTTAATATATGTTCACTGGATATATAATATATGTGCACTGGATATTTAATACATGTGCACTGGATATGTAATATATGTGCACTGGATTTATTTAATATATGTTCACTGGATATATAATATATGTGCACTGGATATTTAATATGTTTGCACTGGATATATATAATATTTGTGCATGGATTTATTTAATTTATGTTCATTGGATATATAATATATGTGCACTGGATATTTTATATATGTGCACTGGATATATTTATAATATATGTGCACTGGATATTTAATATATGTGCACTGGATTTATTTAATATATGTTCACTGGATAAATAATATATGTGAACTGGATATTTTTATAATATATGTGCACTGGATATTTAATATATGTGCACTGGATATTTTTATAATATATGTGCACTGGATATTTAATATATGTGCACTGGATTTATTTAAAATATGTTCACTGGATATATAATATATGTGCACTGGATATTTAATATCTTTGCGCTGGATATATATAATATACGTGCACTGGATATATATAATATATGTGTACTGTATGTTTAATATATGTGCACTGGATGTATAATATGTGTGCACTGGATATATTTAAAATATATGAGCACTAAATATTTAGTATTTGTGCACTGGATTTATTTATTATATGTTCACTGGATATTTAATATATTTGCACTGGATATATATAATATATATGTGCACTGGATATATTTAATATATGCGCACTGGATATATAATATATGTTCACTGGATAAAATAAATATATGTGCACTGGATATAAATAATATATGTGCACTGGATCTATAATATATGTGCACTGGATATATAAAGTATTTGCACTTGATATTTAATATATGTGCACTGGATTTATTTCATATATGTGCACTTGATATTTAATATATGTGCACTGGATATATATAATATATGTGCACTGGATATTTAATATATGTGCACTGGATATTTAATATATGTGCACTGGATATATATATAATATGTGCACTGGATATTTAATATATGTGCACTGGATATTTAATATATGTGCACTAGATATATTTAATAAATGTTCACTGGATATATAATATATGAGCACTGGATATTTAATATTTGTGCACTGGATATATAATATATGTGCACTGGATATTTAATATATGTGCACTGGATTTATTTAATATATGTTCACTGGATATATAATATATGTTCACTGGATATTTAATATAAGTGCACTGGATATATTTATAATATATGTGTACTGGATATATAATATATGTGCACTGGATTTATTTAATATATGTTCTCTAAATATTTAATATATGTGCACTGTATATTTAATATGTTTGCACTGGATATATACAATATATGTGCACTGGATATATATAATATATGTGTACTGGATATATAATATATGCGCACTGGATATATAATATGTGTGCACTGGATATTTAATATATGTTAACTGGATATATAATATATTTGCACTGGATATTTAATATATGTGCACTGGATTTACTTAATTTATTTTCACTGGATATATAATATATGTGCACTGGATATTTAATATATGTGCACAGGATATATATAATATATGTGAACTGGATATATATAATATATGTGCACTGGATATATAATATATGTGTGCATTGGATATTTATTATATGTGCACTAGATATATAATATATGTGCACTGGATATTTAATATATGTGCACTGGATTTATTTAATATATGTTCACTGGATATATAATATATATGCACTGGATATTTAATATATGTGCAATGGATATATTTATAATATATGTGCACTGGATATTTAATATATGTACACTGGATTTATTTAATATGTGTTCACTGGATATATAATATATGTGCACTGGATATTTAATATGTTTGCACGGGATATATATAATATATGTGCACTGGATATATATAATATATGTGCACTGGATATATAATATATGTGTGCACTGGATATTTAATATATGTGCACTGGATATATAATATATGTGCACTGGATATTTAATATATGTGCACTGTATATTTAATATATGTGCACTGGATTTATTTAATATATGTTCACTGGATATATAATATATGTGCAACTGATATTTTTATATTTGCACTGGATATATTTATAATATATGTGCACTGGATATTTAATATATGCGCACTGGATTTATTTAATATATGTTCTCTGGATATATAATATATGTGCACTGGATATTTAATAAGTTTGCACTGGATATATATATAATATATGTGCACTGGATATATATAATATATGTGTACTGGATATGTAACATATGTGCACTGGATATATAAAATTTGTGGGCACTGGATATTTAATATATGTGCACTGGATTTATTTAATATATGTTTATTGGATATATAATATATGTGCACTGGATATTTAATATATGTGCACTGGATTTATTTAATATATGTTCACTGGATATATAATATATGTGCACTGGATATTTAATATATGTGCACTGGATATATAATATATGTGCACTGGATATATTTATAATATATGTGCACTGGATATTTAATGTATGTGCACTGGATTTATTTAATATATGTTCACTGGATATATAATGTATATGCACTGGATATTTAATATGTTTGCACTGGATATATATATAATATATGTGCACTGGATTTATTTAATAAATGTTCAATGGATTAATTATATATGTGCACTGGATATTTAATATATGTGCACTGGATATATTTATAATATATGTGCACTGGATATTTAATATATGTGCAATGGATAATTAATATATGTGCACTGGATATAAATAATATATGTGCACTGGATCTATAATATATGTGCACTGGATATATAATGTATGTGCACTGGATATTTAATATATGTGCACTGGATATTTTATATATGTGCACTGGATTTATTTAATATATGTTCACTGGATATATAATATATGTGCACTGGATATTTAATATATGTGCACTGGATATATTTATAATATATGTGCACTAGATATTTAATATATGTGCACTGGATTGATTTAATATATGTGCACTTGATATTTAATATATGTGCACTGGATATATATAATATATGTGCACTGGATATTTAATATATGTGCACTGGATATTTAATATATGTGCACTGGATTTTACTTAATTTATTTTCACTGGATATATAATAAATGTGCACTGGATATTTAATATATGTGCATGGGATATATATAATATATGTGCACTGGATATATAATATATGTGTGCACTGGATATTTAATATATGTGCACTGGATATATAATATATGTGCACTGGATAATTAATATATGTGCACTGGATATTTAATATATGTTCACTGGATATATAATATATATGCACTGGATATATAATATATGTTTGCAATGGATATATAATATATGTGCACTGGGTATTTAATATGTTTGAACTGGATATATATAATATATGTGCACTGGATTTATTTAATATATGTTCAATGGATATATAATATATATGCACTGGATATTTTATATATGTGCACTGGATATATTTATAATGTATGTGCACTGGATATTTAATATATGTGCACTGGATTTATTTAATATATGTTCACTGGATATATAATGTATATGCACTGGATATTTAATATGTTTGCACTGGATATATATATATAATATATGTGCACTGGATTTATTTAATATATGTTCAATGGGTAAATAATATATGTGCACTGGATATTTAATATATGTGCACTGGATATATTTATAATATATGTGCACTGGATATTTAATATATGTGCACTGGATTTATTTAATATATGTTCACTGGATATATAATATATGTGCACTGGATATTTAATATATGTGCACTGGATAATTAATATATGTGCACTGGATATAAATAATATAAGTGCACTGGATCTATAATATATGTGCACTGGATATATATAATATATGTGCACTGGATATATAATGTATGTGCACTGGATATTTAATATATGTGCACTGGATATTTTATATATGTGCACTGGATTTATTTAATATATGTTCACTGGATATATAATATATGTGCACTGGATATTTAATATATGTGCACTGGATATATTTATAATATATGTGCACTAGATATTTAATATATGTGCACTGGATTGATTTAATATATGTGCACTTGATATTTAATATATGTGCACTGGATATATATAATATATGTGCACTGGATATTTAATATATGTGCACTGGATATTTAATATATGTGCACGGGATATATATAATATATGTGCACTGGATATATGTAATATATGTGCACTGGATAATTAATATATGTGCACTGGATATTTAATATATGTGCACTGGATTTATTTATTATATGTTCACTGGATATATAATATATGTGCACTGGATATATAATATATGTGTGCACTGGATATTTAATATATGTGCACTGGATATATAATATATGTTCACTGGAAATTTAATATGTTTGCACTGGATATAGATAATATATGTGCACTGGATATATTTATAATATATGTGCACTGGACATATTTATAATATATGTGCACTGGATATATAATATATGTGTGCAATGGAAATATAATATATGTGCACTGGATATTTAATATATGTGCACTGGATATTTAATATATGTGCACTGGATATTTAATATATTTGCACTGGAAATTTAATATATGTGCACTGGATTTATTTAATATATGTTCACTGGATATATAATATATGTGCACTGGATATTTAATATATGTGCACTGTATATTTAATATATGTGCACTGTATATTTAATATATGTGCACTGGATTTATTTAATATATGTTCACTGGATATATAATATATGTGCACTGAATATTTAATATATGTGCACTGGATATGTAATATATGTGCACTGGATTTATTTAATATATGTTCACTGGATATATAATATATGTGCACTGGATATTTAATATGTTTGCACTGGATATATATAATATATGTGCATGGATCTATTTAATTTATGTTCAATGGATACATAATATATAAGCACTGGATACTTTATATATGTGCACTGGATATATTTATAATATATTTGCACTGGATATTTAATATATGTGCACTGGATTTATTTAATATATGTTCACTGGATAAATAATATATGTGCACTGGATATTTTTATTATATATGTGCACTGGATATTTGATATATGTGCACTTGATATTTTTATAATATATGTGCACTGGATATTTAATATATGTGCACTGGATTTATTTAATATATGTTCACTGGATATATAATATATGTGCACTGGATATTTAATATGTTTGCACTGGATATATATAATATATGTGCATGGACTTATTTAATTTATGTTCAATGGATATATAATATATGTGCACTGGATATTTTATATATGTGCACTGGATATATTTATAATATATGTGCACTGGATATTTAGTATATGTGCACTGGATTTATTTAATATATGTTCACTGGATAAATAATATATGTGCACTGGATATTTTTATAATATATGTGCACTGGATATTTTTATAATATATGTGCACTGGATATTTTTATAATATATGTGCACTGTATACTTAATATATGTGCACTGGATTTATTTAATATATGTTCACTGGATATATAATATATGTGCACTGGATATTTAATATCTTTGCGCTAGATATATATAATATACGTGCACTGGATATATGTAATATATGTGTACTGTATGTTTAATATATGTACACTGGATATATAATATGTGTGCACTGGATATTTAATATATGTGCACTGGATATTTAATATATGTGCACTGGATATTTAATATATTTGCACTGGATATTTAATATATGTGCACTGGATTTATTTAATATATGTTCACTGGATATATAATATATGTGCACTGGATATTTAATATATGTGCACTGTATATTTAATATATGTGCACTGGAATTATTTAATATATGTTCACTGGATATATAATATATGTGCACTGGATATTTAATATATGTGCACTGTATATTTAATATATGTGCACTGGATTTATTTAATATATGTTCACTGGATATATAATATATGTGCACTGGATATTTAATACATGTGCACTGGATATGTAATATATGTGCACTGGAATTATTTAATATATGTTCACTGGATATATAATATATGTGCACTGGATATTTAATATATGTGCAATGTATATTTAATATATGTGCACTGGATTTATTTAATATATGTTCACTGGATATATAATATATGTGCACTGGATATTTAATACATGTGCACTGGATATGTAATATATGTGCACTGGATTTATTTAATATATGTTCACTGGATATATAATATATGTGCACTGGATATTTAATATGTTTGCACTGGATATATATAATATTTGTGCATGGATTTATTTAATTTATGTTCATTGGATATATAATATATGTGCACTGGATATTTTATATATGTGCACTGGATATATTTATAATATATGTGCACTGGATATTTAATATATGTGCACTGGATTTATTTAATATATGTTCACTGGATAAATAATATATGTGAACTGGATATTTTTATAATATATGTGCACTGGATATTTAATATATGTGCACTGGATATTTTTATAATATATGTGCACTGGATATTTAATATATGTGCACTGGATTTATTTAAAATATGTTCACTGGATATATAATATATGTGCACTGGATATTTAATATCTTTGCGCTGGATATATATAATATACGTGCACTGGATATATATAATATATGTGTACTGTATGTTTAATATATGTGCACTGGATGTATAATATGTGTGCACTGGATATATTTAAAATATATGAGCACTAAATATTTAGTATTTGTGCACTGGATTTATTTATTATATGTTCACTGGATATTTAATATATTTGCACTGGATATATATAATATATATGTGCACTGGATATATTTAATATATGCGCACTGGATATATAATATATGTTCACTGGATAAAATAAATATATGTGCACTGGATATAAATAATATATGTGCACTGGATCTATAATATATGTGCACTGGATATATAAAGTATTTGCACTTGATATTTAATATATGTGCACTGGATTTATTTCATATATGTGCACTTGATATTTAATATATGTGCACTGGATATATATAATATATGTGCACTGGATATTTAATATATGTGCACTGGATATTTAATATATGTGCACTAGATATATTTAATAAATTTTCGCTGGATATATAATATATGTGCACTGGATTTATTTAATATATGTTCACTGGATATATAATATATGTGCAGTGGATATTTAATATATTTGCACTGGATATATTTATAATATATGTGCACTGGATATTTAATATATGCGCACTGGATTTATTTAATATATGTTCTCTGGATATATAATATATGTGCACTGGATATTTAATATATGTGCACTGGATATATAATATATGTGCACTGGATAATTAATATATGTGCACTGGATATTTAATATATGTTCACTGGATATATAATATATATGCACTGGATATATAATATATGTGTGCAATGGATATATAATATATGTGCACTGGGTATTTAATATGTTTGCACTGGATATATATAATATATGTGCACTGGATATATGTAATATATGTGTACTGCATATATAATATATGTGCACTGGATATATAATATGTGTGCACTGGATATTTAATATATGTGCACTGGATTTATTTAATATATGTTCACTGGATATATAATAAATGTGCACTGGATATTTAATATATGTGCATGGGATATATATAATATATGTGCACTGGATATATAATATATGTGTGCACTGGATATTTAATATATGTGCACTGGATATATAATATATGTGTGCACTGGATATTTAATATATGTGCACTGGATATATAATATATGTGCACTGGATAATTAATATATGTGCACTGGATATTTAATATATGTTCACTGGATATATAATATATATGCACTGGATATATAATATATGTGTGCAATGGATATATAATATATGTGCACTGGGTATTTAATATGTTTGAACTGGATATATATAATATATGTGCACTGGATTTATTTAATATATGTTCAATGGATATATAATATATATGCACTGGATATTTTATATATGTGCACTGGATATATTTATAATGTATGTGCACTGGATATTTAATATATGTGCACTGGATTTATTTAATATATGTTCACTGGATATATAATGTATATGCACTGGATATTTAATATGTTTGCACTGGATATATATATATAATATATGTGCACTGGATTTATTTAATATATGTTCAATGGATAAATAATATATGTGCACTGGATATTTAATATATGTGCACTGGATATATTTATAATATATGTGCACTGGATATTTAATATATGTGCACTGGATTTATTTAATATATGTTCACTGGATATATAATATATGTGCACTGGATATTTAATAAATGTGCACTGGATAATTAATATATGTGCACTGGATATAAATAATATAAGTGCACTGGATCTATAATATATGTGCACTGGATATATAATGTATGTGCACTGGATATTTAATATATGTGCACTGGATATTTTATATATGTGCACTGGATTTATTTAATATATGTTCACTGGATATATAATATATGTGCACTGGATATTTAATATATGTGCACTGGATATATTTATAATATATGTGCACTAGATATTTAATATATGTGCACTGGATTGATTTAATATATGTGCACTTGATATTTAATATATGTGCACTGTATATTTAATATGTTTGCACTGGATATATATAATATATGTGTACTGGATATATAATATATGCGCACTGGATATATAATATGTGTGCACTGGATATTTAATATATGTTAACTGGATATATAATATGTTTGCACTGGATATTTAATATATGTGCACTGGATTTGCTTAATTTATTTTCACTTGATATATAATATATGTGCACTGGTTATTTAATATATGTGCACAGGATATATATAATATATGTGAACTGGATATATAATATATGTGCACTGGATATTTAATAAATGTGCACTGGATAATTAATATATGTGCACTGGATATAAATAATATAAGTGCACTGGATCTATAATATATGTGCACTGGATATATATAATATATGTGCACTGGATATATAATGTATGTGCACTGGATATTTAATATATGTGCACTGGATATTTTATATATGTGCACTGGATTTATTTAATATATGTTCACTGGATATAAAATATATGTGCACTGGATATTTAATATATGTGCACTGGATATATTTATAATATATGTGCACTGGATATTTAATATATGTGCAATGGATAATTAATATATGTGCACTGGATATAAATAATATATGTGCACTGGATCTATAATATATGTGCACTGGATATATAATGTATGTGCACTGGATATTTAATATATGTGCACTGGATATTTTATATATGTGCACTGGATTTATTTAATATATGTTCACTGGATATATAATATATGTGCACTGGATATTTAATATATGTGCACTGGATATATTTATAATATATGTGCACTAGATATTTAATATATGTGCACTGGATTGATTTAATATATGTGCACTTGATATTTAATATATGTGCACTGGATATATATAATATATGTGCACTGGATATTTAATATATGTGCACTGGATATTTAATATATGTGCACTGGATTTTACTTAATTTATTTTCACTGGATATATAATAAATGTGCACTGGATATTTAATATATGTGCATGGGATATATATAATATATGTGCACTGGATATATAATATATGTGTGCACTGGATATTTAATATATGTGCACTGGATATATAATATATGTGCACTGGATAATTAATATATGTGCACTGGATATTTAATATATGTTCACTGGATATATAATATATATGCACTGGATATATAATATATGTTTGCAATGGATATATAATATATGTGCACTGGGTATTTAATATGTTTGAACTGGATATATATATTATATGTGCACTGGATTTATTTAATATATGTTCAATGGATATATAATATATATGCACTGGATATTTTATATATGTGCACTGGATATATTTATAATGTATGTGCAATGGATATTTAATATATGTGCACTGGATTTATTTAATATATGTTTACTGGATATATAATGTATATGCACTGGATATTTAATATGTTTGCACTGGATATATATATATAATATATGTGCACTGGATTTATTTAATATATGTTCAATGGATAAATAATATATTTGCACTGGATATTTAATATATGTGCACTGGATATATTTATAATATATGTGCACTGGATATTTAATATATGTGCACTGTATTTATTTAATATATGTTCACTGGATATATAATATATGTGCACTGGATATTTAATATATGTGCACTAGATATATTTAATAAATGTTCACCGGATATATAATATATGTGCACTGGATATTTAATATTTGTGCACTGGATATATAATATATGTGCACTGGATATTTAATATATGTGCACTGGATTTATTTAATATATGTTCACTGGATATATAATATATGTTCACTGGATATTTAATATAAGTGCACTGGATATATTTATAATATATGTGTACTGGATATATAATATATGTGCACTGGATTTATTTAATATATGTTCTCTAAATATTTAATATATGTGCACTGTATATTTAATATGTTTGCACTGGATATATACAATATATGTGCACTGGATATATATAATATATGTGTACTGGATATATAATATATGCGCACTGGATATATAATATGTGTGCACTGGATATTTAATATATGTTAACTGGATATATAATATGTTTGCACTGGATATTTAATATATGTGCACTGGATTTGCTTAATTTATTTTCACTTGATAAATAATATATGTGCACTGGTTATTTAATATATGTGCACAGGATATATATATTATATGTGAACTGGATATATATAATATATGTGCACTGGATATATAATATATGTGTGCACTGGATATTTATTATATGTGCACTAGATATATAATATATGTGCACTGGATATTTAATATATGTGCACTGGATTTATTTAATATATGTTCACTGGATATATAATATATATGCACTGGATATTTAATATATGTGCAATGGATATATTTATAATATATGTGCACTGGATATTTAATATATGTACACTGGATTTATTTAATATGTGTTCACTGGATATATAATATATGTGCACTGGATATTTAATATATGTGCATGGGATATATATAATATATGTGCACTGGATATATAATATATGTGTGCACTGGATATTTAATATATGTGCACTGGATATATAATATATGTGCACTGGATAATTAATATATGTGCACTGGATATTTAATATATGTTCACTGGATATATAATATATATGCTCTGGATATATAATATATGTGTGCAATGGATATATAATATATGTGCACTGGGTATTTAATATGTTTGAACTGGATATATATAATATATGTGCACTGGATTTATTTAATATATGTTCAATGGATATATAATATATATGCACTGGATATTTTATATATGTGCACTGGATATATTTATAATGTATGTGCACTGGATATTTAATATATGTGCACTGGATTTATTTAATATATGTTCACTGGATATATAATGTATATGCACTGGATATTTAATATGTTTGCACTGGATATATATATATATAATATATGTGCACTGGATTTATTTAATATATGTTCAATGGATAAATAATATATGTGCACTGGATATTTAATATATGTGCACTGGATATATTTATAATATATGTGCACTGGATATTTAATATATGTGCACTGGATTTATTTAATATATGTATACTGGATATATAATATATATGCACTGGATATATAATATATGTTTGCAATGGATATATAATATATGTGCACTGGGTATTTAATATGTTTGAACTGGATATATATAATATATGTGCACTGGATTTATTTAATATATGTTCAATGGATATATAATATATATGCACTGGATATTTTATATATGTGCACTGGATATATTTATAATGTATGTGCACTGGATATTTAATATATGTGCACTGGATTTATTTAATATATGTTCACTGGATATATAATGTATATGCACTGGATATTTAATATGTTTGCACTGGATATATATATATAATATATGTGCACTGGATTTATTTAATATATGTTCAATGGATAAATAATATATGTGCACTGGATATTTAATATATGTGCACTGGATATATTTATAATATATGTGCACTGGAAATTTAATATATGTGCACTGGATTTATTTAATATATGTTCACTGGATATATAATATATGTGCACTGGATATTTAATATATGTGCACTGGATAATTAATATATGTGCACTGGATATAAATAATATAAGTGCACTGGATCTATAATATATGTGCACTGGATATATATAATATATGTGCACTGGATATATAATGTATGTGCACTGGATATTTAATATATGTGCACTGGATATTTTATATATGTGCACTGGATTTATTTAATATATGTTCACTGGATATAAAATATATGTGCACTGGATTTATTTAATATATGTTCACTGGATATATAATATATGTTCACTGGATATTTAATATAAGTGCACTGGATATTTAATATATGTGCACTAGATATATTTAATAAATGTTCACTGGATATATAATATATGTGCACTGGATATTTAATATTTGTGCACTGGATATATAATATATGTGCACTGGATATTTAATATATGTGCACTGGATTTATTTAATATATGTTCACTGGATATATAATATATGTTCACTGGATATTTAATATAAGTGCACTGGATATATTTATAATATATGTGTACTGGATATATAATATATGTGCACTGGATTTATTTAATATATGTTCTCTAAATATTTAATATATGTGCACTGTATATTTAATATGTTTGCACTGGATATATACAATATATGTGCACTGGATATATATAATATATGTGTACTGGATATATAATATATGCGCACTGGATATATAATATGTGTGCACTGGATATTTAATATATGTTAACTGGATATATAATATGTTTGCACTGGATATTTAATATATGTGCACTGGATTTGCTTAATTTATTTTCACTTGATAAATAATATATGTGCACTGATTATTTAATATATGTGCACAGGATATATATAATATATGTGAACTGGATATATATAATATATGTGCACTGGATATATAATATATGTGTGCACTGGATATTTATTATATGTGCACTAGATATATAATATATGTGCACTGGATATTTAATATATGTGCACTGGATTTATTTAATATATGTTCACTGGATATATAATATATATGCACTGGATATTTAATATATGTGCAATGGATATATTTATAATATATGTGCACTGGATATTTAATATATGTACACTGGATTTATTTAATATGTGTTCACTGGATATATAATATATGTGCACTGGATATTTAATATGTTTGCACGGGATATATATAATATATGTGCACTGGATATATATAATATATGTGCACTGGATATATAATATATGTGTGCACTGGATTTATTTAATATATGTTCACTGGATATATAATATATATGCACTGGATATTTAATATATGTGCAATGGATATATTTATATTATATGTGCACTGGATATTTAATATATGTACACTGGATTTATTTAATATGTGTTCACTGGATATATAATATATGTGCACTGGATATTTAATATGTTTGCACGGGATATATATAATATATGTGCACTGGATATATATAATATATGTGCACTGGATATATAATATATGTGTGCACTGGATATTTAATATATGTGCACTAGATATATAATATATGTGCACTGGATATTTAATATATGTGCACTGTATATTCAATATATGTGCACTGGATTTATTTAATATATGTTCACTGGATATATAATATATGTGCACTGGATATTTATTATATTTGCACTGGATATATTTATAATATATGTGCACTGGATATATATAATATATGTGTACTGGATATGTAACATATATGCACTGGATATATAAAATTTGTGGGCACTGGATATTTAATATATGTGCACTGGATTTATTTAATATATGTTTATTGGATATATAATATATGTGCACTGGATATTTAATATATGTGCACTGGATTTATTTAATATATGTTCACTGGATATATAATATATGTTCACTGGATATTTAATATATGTGCACTGGATATATAATATATGTGCACTGGATATATTTATAATATATGTGCACTGGATATTTAATGTATGTGCACTGGATTTATTTAATATATGTTCACTGGATATATAATGTATATGCACTGGATATTTAATATGTTTGCACTGGATATATATATAATATATGTGCACTGGATTTATTTAATAAATGTTCAATGGATTAATTATATATGTGCACTGGATATTTAATATTTGTGCACTGGATATATTTATAATATATGTGCACTGGATATTTAATATATGTGCAATGGATAATTAATATATGTGCACTGGATATAAATAATATATGTGCACTGGATCTATAATATATGTGCACTGCATATATAATGTATGTGCACTGGATATTTAATATATGTGCACTGGATATTTTATATATGTGCACTGGATTTATTTAATATATGTTCACTGGATATATAATATATGTGCACTGGATATTTAATATATGTGCACTGGATATATTTATAATATATGTGCACTAGATATTTAATATATGTGCACTGGATTGATTTAATATATGTGCACTTGATATTTAATATATGTGCACTGGATATATATAATATATGTGCACTGGATACTTAATATATGTGCACTGGATATTTAATATATGTGCACTGGATTTTACTTAATTTATTTTCACTGGATATATAATAAATGTGCACTGGATATTTAATATATGTGCATGGGATATATATAATATATGTGCACTGGATATATAATATATGTGTGCACTGGATATTTAATATATGTGCACTGGATATATAATATATGTGCACTGGATAATTAATATATGTGCACTGGATATTTAATATATATTCACTGGATATATAATATATATGCACTGGATATATATAATATATGTGTGCAATGGATATATAATATATGTGCACTGGGTATTTAATATGTTTGAACTGGATATATATAATATATGTGCACTGGATTTATTTAATATATGTTCAATGGATATATAATATATATGCACTGGATATTTTATATATGTGCACTGGATATATTTATAATGTATGTGCACTGGATATTTAATATATGTGCACTGGATTTATTTAATATATGTTCACTGGATATATAATGTATATGCACTGGATATTTAATATGTTTGCACTGGATATATATATATAATATATGTGCACTGGATTTATTTAATATATGTTCAATGGATAAATAATATATGTGCACTGGATATTTAATATATGTGCACTGGATATATTTATAATATATGTGCACTGGATATTTAATATATGTGCACTGGATTTATTTAATATATGTTCACTGGATATATAATATATGTGCACTGGATATTTAATATATGTGCACTGGATAATTAATATATGTGCACTGGATATAAATAATATAAGTGCACTGGATCTATAATATATGTGCACTGGATATATATAATATATGTGCACTGGATATATAATGTATGTGCACTGGATATTTAATATATGTGCACTGGATATTTTATATATGTGCACTGGATTTATTTAATATATGTTCACTGGATATAAAATATATGTGCACTGGATATTTAATATATGTGCACTGGATATATATATATATAATATGTGCACTGGATATTTAATATATGTGCACTGGATATTTAATATATGTGCACTAGATATATTTAATAAATGTTCACTGGATATATAATATATGTGCACTGGATATTTAATATTTGTGCACTGGATATATAATATATGTGCACTGGATATTTAATATATGTGCACTGGATTTATTTAATATATGTTCACTGGATATATAATATATGTTCACTGGATATTTAATATAAGTGCACTGGATATATTTATAATATATGTGTACTGGATATATAATATATGTGCACTGGATTTATTTAATATATGTTCTCTAAATATTTAATATATGTGCACTGTATATTTAATATGTTTGCACTGGATATATACAATATATGTGCACTGGATATATATAATATATGTGTACTGGATATATAATATGTGCGCACTGGATATATAATATGTGTGCACTAGATATTTAATATATGTTAACTGGATATATAATATATTTGCACTGGATATTTAATATATGTGCACTGGATTTGCTTAATTTATTTTCACTTGATATATAATATATGTGCACTGGTTATTTAATATATGTGCACAGGATATATATAATATATGTGAACTGGATATATATAATATATGTGCACTGGATATATAATATATGTGTGCACTGGATATTTATTATATGTGCACTAGATATATAATATATGTGCACTGGATATTTAATATATGTGCACTGGATTTATTTAATATATATTCACTGGATATAATATATATGCACTGGATATTTAATATATGTGCAATGGATATATTTATAATATATGTGCACTGGATAATTAATATATGTACACTGGATTTATTTAATATGTGTTCACTGGATATATAATATATGTGCACTGGATATTTAATATGTTTGCACGGGATATATATAATATATGTGCACTGGATATATATAATATATGTGCACTGGATATATAATATATGTGTGCACTGGATTTATTTAATATATGTTCACTGGATATATAATATATATGCACTGGATATTTAATATATGTGCAATGGATATATTTATAATATATGTGCACTGGATATTTAATATATGTACACTGGATTTATTTAATATGTGTTCACTGGATATATAACATATGTGCACTGGATATTTAATATGTTTGCACGGGATATATATAATATATGTGCACTGGATATATATAATATATGTGCACTGGATATATAATATATGTGTGCACTGGATATTTAATATATGTGCACTGGATATATAATATATGTGCACTAGATATTTAATATATGTGCACTGTATATTCAATATATGTGCACTGGATTTATTTAATATATGTTCACTGGATATATAATATATGTGCACTGGATATTTATTATATTTAAACTGGATATATTTATAATATATGTGCACTGGATATTTAATATATGCGCACTGGATTTATTTAATATATGTTCTCTGGATATATAATATATGTGCACTGGATATTTAATAAGTTTGCACTGGATATATATATAATATATGTGCACTGGATATATATAATATATGTGTACTGGATATGTAACATATGTGCACTGGATATAAAATTTGTGGGCACTGGATATTTAATATATGTGCACTGGATTTATTTAATATATGTTTATTGGATATATAATATATGTGCACTGGATATTTAATATATGTGCACTGGATTTATTTAATATATGTTCACTGGATATATAATATATGTTCACTGGATATTTAATATATGTGCACTGGATATATAATATATGTGCACTGGATATATTTATAATATATGTGCACTGGATATTTAATGTATGTGCACTGGATTTATTTAATATATGTTCACTAGATATATAATGTATATGCACTGGATATTTAATATGTTTGCACTGGATATATATATAATATATGTGCACTGGATTTATTTAATAAATGTTCAATGGATTAATTATATATGTGCACTGGATATTTAATATATGTGCACTGGATATATTTATAATATATGTGCACTGGATATTTAATATATGTGCAATGGATAATTAATATATGTGCACTGGATCTATAATATATGTGCACTGGATATATAATGTATGTGCACTGGATATTTAATATATGTGCACTGGATATTTTATATATGTGCACTGGATTTATTTAATATATGTTCACTGGATATATAATATATGTGCACTGGATATTTAATATATGTGCACTGGATATATTTATAATATATGTGCACTAGATATTTAATATATGTGCACTGGATTGATTTAATATATGTGCACTTGATATTTAATATATGTGCACTGGATATATATAATATATGTGCACTGGATACTTAATATATGTGCACTGGATATTTAATATATGTGCACTGGATTTTACTTAATTTATTTTCACTGGATATATAATAAATGTGCACTGGATATTTAATATATGTGCATGGGATATATATAATATATGTGCACTGGACATATAATATATGTGTGCACTGGATATTTAATATATGTGCACTGGATATATAATATATGTGAACTGGATAATTAATATATGTGCACTGGATATTTAATATATGTTCACTGGATATATAATATATATGCACTGGATATATAATATATGTGTGCAATGGATATATAATATATGTGCACTGGGTATTTAATATGTTTGAACTGGATATATATAATATATGTGCACTGGATTTATTTAATATATGTTCAATGGATATATAATATATATGCACTGGATATTTTATATATGTGCACTGGATATATTTATAATGTATGTGCACTGGATATTTAATATATGTGCACTGGATTTATTTAATATATGTTCACTGGATATATAATGTATATGCACTGGATATTTAATATGTTTGCACTGGATATATATATATAATATATGTGCACTGGATTTATTTAATATATGTTCAATGGATACATAATATATGTGCACTGGATATTTAATATATGTGCACTGGATATATTTATAATATATGTGCACTGGATATTTAATATATGTGCACTGGATTTATTTAATATATGTTCACTGGATATATAATATATGTGCACTGGATATTTAATATATGTGCACTGGATAATTAATATATGTGCACTGGATATAAATAATATAAGTGCACTGGATCTATAATATATGTGCACTGGATATATATAATATATGTGCACTGGATATATAATGTATGTGCACTGGATATTTAATATATGTGCACTGGATATTTTATATATGTGCACTGGATTTATTTAATATATGTTCACTGGATATAAAATATATGTGCACTGGATATTTAATATATGTGCACTGGATATATATATAATATGTGCACTGGATATTTAATATATGTGCACTGGATATTTAATATATGTGCACTAGATATATTTAATAAATGTTCACTGGATATCTAATATATGTGCACTGGATATTTAATATTTGTGCACTGGATATATAATATATGTGCACTGGATATTTAATATATGTGCACTGGATTTATTTAATATATGTTCACTGGATATATAATATATGTTCACTGGATATTTAATATAAGTGCACTGGATATATTTATAATATATGTGTACTGGATATATAATATATGTGCACTGGATTTATTTAATATATGTTCTCTAAATATTTAATATATGTGCACTGTATATTTAATATGTTTGCACTGGATATATACAATATATGTGCACTGGATATATATAATATATGTGTACTGGATATATAATATATGCGCACTGGATATATAATATGTGTGCACTGGATATTTAATATATGTTAACTGGATATATAATATATTTGCACTGGATATTTAATATATGTGCACTGGATTTGCTTAATTTATTTTCACTTGATATATAATATATGTGCACTGGTTATTTAATATATGTGCACAGGATATATATAATATATGTGAACTGGATATATATAATATATGTGCACTGGATATATAATATACGTGTGCACTGGATATTTATTATATGTGCACTAGATATATAATATATGTGCACTGGATATTTAATATATGTGCACTGGATTTATTTAATATATGTTAACTGGATATATAATATATATGCACTGGATATTTAATATATGTGCAATGGATATATTTATAATATATGTGCACTGGATATTTAATATATGTACACTGGATTTATTTAATATGTGTTCACTGGATATATAATATATGTGCACTGGATATTTAATATGTTTGCACGGGATATATATAATATATGTGCACTGGATATATATAATATATGTGCACTGGATATATAATATATGTGTGCACTGGATTTATTTAATATATGTTCACTGGATATATAATATATATGCACTGGATATTTAATATATGTGCAATGGATATATTTATAATATATGTGCACTGGATATTTAATATATGTACACTGGATTTATTTAATATGTGTTCACTGGATATATAATATATGTGCACTGGATATTTAATATGTTTGCACGGGATATATATAATATACGTGCACTGGATATATATAATATATGTGCACTGGATATATAATATATGTGTGCACTGGATATTTAATATATGTGCACTGGATATATAATATATGTGCACTGGATATTTAATATATGTGCACTGTATATTCAATATATGTGCACTGGATTTATTTAATATATGTTCAATGGATATATAATATATGTGCACTGGATATTTATTATATTTGCACTGGATATATTTATAATATATGTGCACTGGATATTTAATATATGCGCACTGGATTTATTTAATATATGTTCTCTGGATATATAATATATGTGCACTGGATATTTAATAAGTTTGCACTGGATATATATATAATATATGTGCACTGGAAATATATAATATATGTGTACTGGATATATAACATATGTGCACTGGATATATAAAATTTGTGGGCACTGGATATTTAATATATGTGCACTGGATTTATTTAATATATGTTTATTGGATATATAATATATGTGCACTGGATATTTAATATATGTGCACTGGATTTATTTAATATATGTTCACTGGATATATAATATATGTGCACTGGATATTTAATATATGTGCACTGGATATATAATATATGTGCACTGGATATATTTATAATATATGTGCACTGGATATTTAATGTATGTGCACTGGATTTATTTAATATATGTTCACTGGATATATAATGTATATGCACTGGATATTTAATATGTTTGCACTGGATATATATATAATATATGTGCACTGGATTTATTTAATAAATGTTCAATGGATTAATTATATATGTGCACTGGATATTTAATATATGTGCACTGGATATATTTATAATATATGTGCACTGGATATTTACAATATGTGTGCACTGGATATTTAATATATGTGCAATGGATAATTAATATATGTGCACTGGATATAAATAATATATGTGGACTGGATCTATAATATATGTGCACTGGATATATAATGTATGTGCACTGGATATTTAATATATGTGCACTGGATATTTTATATATGTGCACTGGATTTATTTAATATATGTTCACTGGATATATAATATATGTGCACTGGATATTTAATATATGTGCACTGGATATATTTATAATATATGTGCACTAGATATTTAATATATGTGCACTGGATATTTGATATATGTGCACTGGATATATTTATAATATATGTGCACTAGATATTTAATATATGTGCACTGGATTGATTTAATATATGTGCACTTGATATTTAATATATGTGCACTGGATATATATAATATATGTGCACTGGATATTTAATATATGTGCACTGGATATTTAATATATGTGCACGGGATATATATAATATATGTGCACTGGATATATGTAATATATGTGCACTGGATATATAATATATGTGTGCACTAGATATTTAATATATGTGCACTGGATATATAATATATGTACACTGGATATATAATATATGTGCACTGGATTTATTTAAAATATGTTCACTGGATATATAATATATGTGCACTGGATATTTAATATATGTACACTGGATATATTTATAATATATGTGCACTGGATATTTAATATATGTACACTGGATATATAATAAATGTGCACTGGATATTTAATATATGTGCACGGTATATATATATATAATATATAAGTACTGGATATATAATATATGTGCACTGGATTTTACTTAATTTATGTTCACTGGATATATAATAAATGTGCACTGGATATTTAATATATGTGCACGGTATATATATAATATATGTGCACTGGATATATAATATATGTGCACTGGATAATTAATATATGTGCACTGGATATTTAATATATGTGCACTGGATTTATTTATTATATGTTCACTGGATATATAATATATGTGCACTGGATATATAATATATGTGTGCACTGGATATTTAATATATGTGCACTGGATATATAATATATGTTCACTGGAAATTTAATATGTTTGCACTGGATATAGATAATATATGTGTACTGGATATATTTATAATATATGTGCACTGGATATATTTATAATATATGTGCACTGGATATATAATATATGTACACTGGATATATAATATATGTGTGCAATGGAAATATAATATATGTGCACTGGATATTTAATATATGTGCACTGGATATTTAATATATGTGCACTGGATATTTAATATATTTGCACTGGATATTTAATATATGTGCACTGGATTTATTTAATATATGTTCACTGGATATATAATAAATGTGCACTGAATATTTAATATATGTGCACTGGATATGTAATATATGTGCACTGGATTTATTTAATATATGTTCACTGGATATATAATATATGTGCACTGGATATTTAATATGTTTGCACTGGATATATATAATATATGTGCATGGATTTATTTAATTTATGTTCAATGGATATATAATATATGTGCACTGGATACTTTATATATGTGCAATGGATATATTTATAATATATTTGCACTGGATATTTAATATATGTGCACTGGATTTATTTAATATAAGTTCACTGGATAAATAATATATGTGCACTGGATATTTTTATTATATATGTGCACTGGATATTTGATATATGTGCACTTGATATTTTTATAATATATGTGCACTGGATATTTAATATATGTGCACTGGATTTATTTAATATATGTTCACTGGATATATAATATATGTGCACTGGATATTTAATATGTTTGCACTGGATATATATAATATATGTGCATGGACTTATTTAATTTATGTTCAATGGATATATAATATATGTGCACTGGATATTTATATATGTGCACTGGATATATTTATAATATATGTGCACTGGATATTTAATATATGTGCACTGGATTTATTTAATATATGTTCACTGGATAAATAATATATGTGCACTGGATATTTTTATAATATATGTGCACTGGATATTTTTATAATATATGTGCACTGGATATTTTTATAATATATGTGCACTGTATACTTAATATATGTGCACTGGATTTATTTAATATATGTTCACTGGATATATAATATATGTGCACTGGATATTTAATATCTTTGCGCTAGATATATATAATATATGTGCACTGGATATATGTAATATATGTGTACTGTATGTTTAATATATGTACACTGGATATATAATATGTGTGCACTGGATATTTAATATATGTGCACTGGATATTTAATATATGTGCACTGGATATTTAATATATTTGCACTGGATATTTAATATATGTGCACTGGATTTATTTAATATATGTTCACTGGATATATAATATATGTGCACTGGATATTTAATATATGTGCACTGTATATTTAATATATGTGCACTGGAATTATTTAATATATGTTCACTGGATATATAATATATGTGCACTGTATATTTAATATATGTGCACTGGATTTATTTAATATATGTTCACTGGATATATAATATATGTGCACTGGATATTTAATACATGTGCACTGGATATGTAATATATGTGCACTGGAATTATTTAATATATGTTCACTGGATATATAATATATGTGCACTGGATATTTAATATATGTGCAATGTATATTTAATATATGTGCACTGGATTTATTTAATATATGTTCACTGGATATATAATATATGTGCACTGGATATTTAATACATGTGCACTGGATATGTAATATATGTGCACTGGATTTATTTAATATATGTTCACTGGATATATAATATATGTGCACTGGATATTTAATATGTTTGCACTGGATATATATAATATTTGTGCATGGATTTATTTAATTTATGTTCAATGGATATATAATATATGTGCACTGGATATTTTATATATGTGCACTGGATATATTTATAATATATGTGCACTGGATATTTAATATATGTGCACTGGATTTATTTAATATATGTTCACTGGATAAATAATATATGTGAACTGGATATTTTTATAATATATGTGCACTGGATATTTAATATATGTGCACTGGATATTTTTATAATATATGTGCACTGGATATTTAATATATGTGCACTGGATTTATTTAAAATATGTTCACTGGATATATAATATATGTGCACTGGATATTTAATATCTTTGCGCTGGATATATATAATATACGTGCACTGGATATATATAATATATGTGTACTGTATGTTTAATATATGTGCACTGGATGTATAATATGTGTGCACTGGATATATTTAAAATATATGAGCACTGGATATTTAGTATATGTGCACTGGATTTATTTATTATATGTTCACTGGATATTTAATATATTTGCACTGGATATATATAATATATATGTGCACTGGATATATTTAATATATGCGCACTGGATATATAATATATGTTCACTGGATAAAATAAATATATGTGCACTGGATATAAATAATATATGTGCACTGGATCTATAATATATGTGCACTGGATATATAAAGTATGTGCACTTGATATTTAATATATGTGCACTGGATTTATTTCATATATGTGCACTTGATATTTAATATATGTGCACTGGATATATATAATATATGTGCACTGGATATTTAATATATGTGCACTGGATATTTAATAAATGTGCACTAGATATATTTAATAAATTTTCACTGGATATATAATATATGTGCACTGGATTTATTTAATATATGTTCACTGGATATATAATATATGTGCAGTGGATATTTAATATATTTGCACTGGATATATTTATAATATATGTGCACTGGATATTTAATATATGCGCACTGGATTTATTTAATATATGTTCTCTGGATATATAATATATGTGCACTGGATATTTAATATGTTTGCACTGGATATATATAATATATGTGCACTGGATATATGTAATATATGTGTACTGCATATATAATATATGTGCACTGGATATATAATATGTGTGCACTGGATATTTAATATATGTGCACTGGATTTATTTAATATATGTTCACTGGATATTTAAAATATGTGCACTGGATTTTACTTAATTTATTTTCACTGGATATATAATAAATGTGCACTGGATATTTAATATATGTGCATGGGATATATATAATATATGTGCACTGGATATATAATATATGTGTGCACTGGATATTTAATATATGTGCACTGGATATATAATATATGTGTGCACTGGATATTTAATATATGTGCACTGGATATATAATATATGTGCACTGGATAATTAATATATGTGCACTGGATATTTAATATATGTTCACTGGATATATAATATATATGCACTGGATATATAATATATGTGTGCAATGGATATATAATATATGTGCACTGGGTATTTAATATGTTTGAACTGGATATATATAATATATGTGCACTGGATTTATTTAATATATGTTCAATGGATATATAATATATATGCACTGGATATTTAATATATGTGCACTGGATATATTTATAATATATAAGCACTGGATATTTAATATATGTGCACTGGATTTATTTAATATATGTTCACTGGATATATAATATATGTGCACTGGATATTTAATAAATGTGCACTGGATAAATAATATATGTGCACTGGATATAAATAATATAAGTGCACTGGATCTATAATATATGTGCACTGGATATATATAATATATGTGCACTGGATATATAATGTATGTGCACTGGATATTTAATATATGTGCACTGGATATTTTATATATGTGCACTGGATTTATTTAATATATGTTCACTGGATATAAAATATATGTGCACTGGATATTTAATATATGTGCACTGGATATATATATAATATGTGCACTGGATATTTAATATATGTGCACTGGATATTTAATATATGTGCACTAGATATATTTAATAAATGTTCACTGGATATATTTATAATATATGTGCACTGGATATTTAATATATGCGCACTGGATTTATTTAATATATGTTCTCTGGATATATAATATATGTGCACTGGATATTTAATAAGTTTGCACTGGATATATATAATATATGTGTACTGGATATGTAACATATGTGCACTGGATATATAAAATTTGTGGGCACTGGATATTTAATATATGTGCACTGGATTTATTTAATATATGTTCACTGGATATTTAATATATGTGCACTGGATTTTACTTAATTTATTTTCACTGGATATATAATAAATGTGTACTGGATATTTAATATATGTGCATGGGATATATATAATATATGTGCACTGGATATATAATATATGTGTGCACTGGATATTTAATATATGTGCACTGGATATATAATATATGTGTGCACTGGATATTTAATATATGTGCACTGGATATATAATATATGTGCACTGGATAATTAATATATGTGCACTGGATATTTAATATATGTTCACTGGATATATAATATATATGCACTGGATATATAATATATGTGTGCAATGGATATATAATATATGTGCACTGGGTATTTAATATGTTTGAACTGGATATATATAATATATGTGCACTGGATTTATTTAATATATGTTCAATGGATATATAATATATATGCACTGGATATTTTATATATGTGCACTGGATATATTTATAATGTATGTGCACTGGATATTTAATATATGTGCACTGGATTTATTTAATATATGTTCACTGGATATATAATGTATATGCACTGGATATTTAATATGTTTGCACTGGATATATATATAATATATGTGCACTGGATTTATTTAATATATGTTCAATGGATAAATAATATATGTGCACTGGATATTTAATATATGTGCACTGGATATATTTATAATATATGTGCACTGGATATTTAATATATGTGCACTGGATTTATTTAATATATGTTCACTGGATATATAATATATGTGCACTGGATATTTAATAAATGTGCACTGGATAAATAATATATGTGCACTGGATATAAATAATTTAAGTGCACTGGATCTATAATATATGTGCACTAGATATATATAAAATATGTGCACTGGATATATAATGTATGTGCACTGGATATTTAATATATGTGCACTGGATATTTTATATATGTGCACTGGATTTATTTAATATATGTTCACTGGATATAAAATATATGTGCACTGGATGTTTAATATATGTGCACTGGATATATATATAATATGTGCACTGGATATTTAATATATGTGCACTGGATATTTAATATATGTGCACTAGATATATTTAATAAATGTTCACTGGATATATAATATATGAGCACTGGATATTTAATATTTGTGCACTGGATATATAATATATGTGTACTGGATATTTAATATATGTGCACTGGATTTATTTAATATATGTTCACTGGATATATAATATATGTTCACTGGATATTTAATATAAGTGCACTGGATATATTTATAATATATGTGTACTGGATATATAATATATGTGCACTGGATTTATTTAATATATGTTCTCTAAATATTTAATATATGTGCACTGTATATTTAATATGTTTGCACTGGATATATACAATATATGTGCACTGGATATATATAATATATGTGTACTGGATATATAATATATGCGCACTGGATATATAATATTTGTGCACTGGATATTTAATATATGTTAACTGGATATATAATATATTTGCACTGGATATTTAATATATGTGCACTGGATTTACTTAATTTATTTTCACTGGATATATAATATATGTGCACTGGATATTTAATATATGTGCACAGGATATATATAATATATGTGAACTGGATATATATAATATATGTGCACTGGATATATAATATATGTGTGCACTGGATATTTATTATATGTGCACTAGATATATAATATATGTGCACTGGATATTTAATATATGTGCACTGGATTTATTTAATATATGTTCACTGGATATATAATATATATGCACTGGATATTTAATATATGTGCAATGGATATATTTATAATATATGTGCACTGGATATTTAATATATGTACACTGGATTTATTTAATATGTGTTCACTGGATATATAATATATGTGCACTGGATATTTAATATGTTTGCACGGGATATATATAATATATGTGCACTGGATATATATAATATATGTGCACTGGATATATAATATATGTGTGCACTGGATATTTAATATATGTGCACTGGATATATAATATATGTGCACTGGATATTTAATATATGTGCACTGTATATTTAATATATGTGCACTGGATTTATTTAATATATGTTCACTGGATATATAATATATGTGCACTGGATATTTATTATATTTGCACTGGATATATTTATAATATATGTGCACTGGATATTTAATATATGCGCACTGGATTTATTTAATATATGTTCTCTGGATATATAATATATGTGCACTGGATATTTAATAAGTTTGCACTGGATATATATATAATATATGTGCACTGGATATATATAATATATGTGTACTGGATATGTAACATATGTGCACTGGATATATAAAATTTGTGGGCACTGGATATTTAATATATGTGCACTGGATTTATTTAATATATGTTTATTGGATATATAATATATGTGCACTGGATATTTAATATATGTGCACTGGATTTATTTAATATATGTTCACTGGATATATAATATATGTGCACTGGATATTTAATATATGTGCACTGGATATATAATATATGTGCACTGGATATATTTATAATATATGTGCACTGGATATTTAATGTATGTGCACTGGATTTATTTAATATATGTTCACTGGATATATAATGTATATGCACTGGATATTTAATATGTTTGCACTGGATATATATATAATATATGTGCACTGGATTTATTTAATAAATGTTCAATGGATTAATTATATATGTGCACTGGATATTTAATATATGTGCACTGGATATATTTATAATATATGTGCACTGGATATTTAATATATGTGCAATGGATAATTAATATATGTGCACTGGATATAAATAATATATGTGCACTGGATCTATAATATATGTGCACTGGATATATAATGTATGTGCACTGGATATTTAATATATGTGCACTGGATATTTTATATATGTGCACTGGATTTATTTAATATATGTTCACTGGATATATAATATATGTGCACTGGATATTTAATATATGTGCACTGGATATATTTATAATATATGTGCACTAGATATTTAATATATGTGCACTGGATTGATTTAATATATGTGCACTTGATATTTAATATATGTGCACTGGATATATATAATATATGTGCACTGGATATTTAATATATGTGCACTGGATATTTAATATATGTGCACTGGATTTTACTTAATTTATTTTCACTGGATATATAATAAATGTGCACTGGATATTTAATATATGTGCATGGGATATATATAATATATGTGCACTGGATATATAATATATGTGTGCACTGGATATTTAATATATGTGCACTGGATATATAATATATGTGCACTGGATAATTAATATATGTGCACTGGATATTTAATATATGTTCACTGGATATATAATATATATGCACTGGATATATAATATATGTTTGCATTGGATATATAATATATGTGCACTGGGTATTTAATATGTTTGAACTGGATATATATATAATATGTGCACTGGATATTTAATATATGTTCACTGGATATATAGTATATATGCACTGGATATATAATATATGTTTGCAATGGATATATAATATATGTGCACTGGGTATTTAATATGTTTGAACTGGATATATATAATATATGTGCACTGGATTTATTTAATATATGTTCAATGGATAAATAATATATATGCACTGGATATTTTATATATGTGCACTGGATATATTTATAATGTATGTGCACTGGATATTTAATATATGTGCACTGGATTTATTTAATATATGTTCACTGGATATATAATGTATATGCACTGGATATTTAATATGTTTGCACTGGATATATATATATAATATATGTGCACTGGATTTATTTAATATATGTTCAATGGATAAATAATATATGTGCACTGGATATTTAATATATGTGCACTGGATATATTTATAATATATGTGCACTGGATATTTAATATATGTGCACTGGATTTATTTAATATATGTTCACTGGATATATAATATATGTGCACTGGATATTTAATATATGTGCACTGGATAATTAATATATGTGCACTGGATATAAATAATATAAGTGCACTGGATCTATAATATATGTGCACTAGATATATATAATATATGTGCACTGGATATATAATGTATGTGCACTGGATATTTAATATATGTGCACTGGATATTTTATATATGTGCACTGGATTTATTTAATATATGTTCACTGGATATAAAATATATGTGCACTGGATATTTAATATATGTGCACTGGATATATATATAATATGTGCACTGGATATTTAATATATGTGCACTGGATATTTAATATATGTGCACTAGATATATTTAATAAATGTTCACTGGATATATAATATATGTGCACTGGATATTTAATATTTGTGCACTGGATATATAATATATGTGCACTGGATATTTAATATATGTGCACTGGATTTATTTAATATATGTTCACTGGATATATAATATATGTTCACTGGATATTTAATATAAGTGCACTGGATATATTTATAATATATGTGTACTGGATATATAATATATGTGCACTGGATTTATTTAATATATGTTCTCTAAATATTTAATATATGTGCACTGTATATTTAATATGTTTGCACTGGATATATACAATATATGTGCACTGGATATATATAATATATGTGTACTGGATATATAATATATGCGCACTGGATATATAATATGTGTGCACTGGATATTTAATATATGTTAACTGGATATATAATATATTTGCACTGGATATTTAATATATGTGCACTGGTTATTTAATATATGTGCACAGGATATATATAATATATGTGAACTGGATATATATAATATATGTGCACTGGATATATAATATATGTGTGCACTGGATATTTATTATATGTGCACTAGATATATAATATATGTGCACTGGATATTTAATATATGTGCACTGGATTTATTTAATATATGTTAACTGGATATATAATATATATGCACTGGATATTTAATATATGTGCAATGGATATATTTATAATATATGTGCACTGGATATTTAATATATGTACACTGGATTTATTTAATATGTGTTCACTGGATATATAATATATGTGCACTGGATATTTAATATGTTTGCACGGGATATATATAATATATGTGCACTGGATATATATAATATATGTGCACTGGATATATAATATATGTGTGCACTGGATATTTAATATATGTGCACTGGATATATAATATATGTGCACTGGATATTTAATATATGTGCACTGTATATTCAATATATGTGCACTGGATTTATTTAATATATGTTCACTGGATATATAATATATGTGCACTGGATATTTATTATATTTGCACTGGATATATTTATAATATATGTGCACTGGATATTTATTATATGCGCACTGGATTTATTTAATATATGTTCTCTGGATATATAATATATGTGCACTGGATATTTAATAAGTTTGCACTGGATATATATATATAATATATGTGCACTGGAAATATATAATATATGTGTACTGGATATATAACATATGTGCACTGGATATATAAAATTTGTGGGCACTGGATATTTAATATATGTGCACTGGATTTATTTAATATATGTTTATTGGATATATAATATATGTGCACTGGATATTTAATATATGTGCACTGGATTTATTTAATATATGTTCACTGGATATATAATATATGTGCACTGGATATTTAATATATGTGCACTGGATATATAATATATGTGCACTGGATATATTTATAATATATGTGCACTGGATATTTAATGTATGTGCACTGGATTTATTTAATATATGTTCACTGGATATATAATGTATATGCACTGGATATTTAATATGTTTGCACTGGATATATATATAATATATGTGCACTGGATTTATTTAATAAATGTTCAATGGATTAATTATATATGTGCACTGGATATTTAATATATGTGCACTGGATATATTTATAATATATGTGCACTGGATATTTAATATATGTGCACTGGATATTTAATATATGTGCAATGGATAATTAATATATGTGCACTGGATATAAATAATATATGTGCACTGGATCTATAATATATATGCACTGGATATATAATGTATGTGCACTGGATATTTAATATATGTGCACTGGATATTTTATATATGTGCTCTGGATTTATTTAATATATTTTCACTGGATATATAATATATGTGCACTGGATATTTAATATATGTGCACTGGATATATTTATAATATATGTGCACTAGATATTTAATATATGTGCACTGGATATTTAATATATGTGCACTGGATATATTTATAATATATGTGCACTAGATATTTAATATATGTGCACTGGATTGATTTAATATATGTGCACTTGATATTTAATATATGTGCACTGGATATATATAATATATGTGCACTGGATATTTAATATATGTGCACTGGATATTTAATATATGTGCACGGGATATATATAATATATGTGCACTGGATATATGTAATATATGTGCACTGGATATATAATATATGTGTGCACTAGATATTTAATATATGTGCACTGGATATATAATATATGTACACTGGATATATAATATATGTGCACTGGATTTATTTAAAATATGTTCACTGGATATATAATATATGTGCACTGGATATTTAATATATGTACACTGGATATATTTATAATATATGTGCACTGGATATTTAATATATGTACACTGGATATATAATAAATGTGCACTGGATATTTAATATATGTGCACGGTATATATATAATATATAAGTACTGGATATATAATATATGTGCACTGGATTTTACTTAATTTATGTTCACTGGATATATAATAAATGTGCACTGGATATTTAATATATGTGCACGGTATATATATAATATATGTGCACTGGATATATAATATATGTGCACTGGATAATTAATATATGTGCACTGGATATTTAATATATGTGCACTGGATTTATTTATTATATGTTCACTGGATATATAATATATGTGCACTGGATATATAATATATGTGTGCACTGGATATTTAATATATGTGCACTGGATATATAATATATGTTCACTGGAAATTTAATATGTTTGCACTGGATATAGATAATATATGTGCACTGGATATATTTATAATATATGTGCACTGGATATATTTATAATATATGTGCACTGGATATATAATATATGTACACTGGATATATAATATATGTGTGCAATGGAAATATAATATATGTGCACTGGATATTTAATATATGTGCACTGGATATTTAATATATGTGCACTGGATATTTAATATATTTGCACTGGATATTTAATATATGTGCACTGGATTTATTTAATATATATTCACTGGATATATAATATATGTGCACTGAATATTTAATATATGTGCACTGGATATGTAATATATGTGCACTGGATTTATTTAATATATGTTCACTGGATATATAATATATGTGCACTGGATATTTAATATGTTTGCACTGGATATATATAATATATGTGCATGGATTTATTTAATTTATGTTCAATGGATATATAATATATGTGCACTGGATACTTTATATATGTGCACTGGATATATTTATAATATATTTGCACTGGATATTTAATATATGTGCACTGGATTTATTTAATATATGTTCACTGGATAAATAATATATGTGCACTGGATATTTGTATTATATATGTGCACTGGATATTTGATATATGTGCACTTGATATTTTTATAATATATGTGCACTGGATATTTAATATATGTGCACTGGATTTATTTAATATATGTTCACTGGATATATAATATATGTGCACTGGATATTTAATATGTTTGCACTGGATATATATAATATATGTGCATGGACTTATTTAATTTATGTTCAATGGATATATAATATATGTGCACTGGATATTATATATATGTGCACTGGATATATTTATAATATATGTGCACTGGATATTTAATATATGTGCACTGGATTTATTTAATATATGTTCACTGGATAAATAATATATGTGCACTGGATATTTTTATAATATATGTGCACTGGATATTTTTATAATATATGTGCACTGGATATTTTTATAATATATGTGCACTGTATACTTAATATATGTGCACTGGATTTATTTAATATATGTTCACTGGATATATAATATATGTGCACTGGATATTTAATATCTTTGCGCTAGATATATATAATATACGTGCACTGGATATATGTAATATATGTGTACTGTATGTTTAATATATGTACACTGGATATATAATATGTGTGCACTGGATATTTAATATATGTGCACTGGATATTTAATATATGTGCACTGGATATTTAATATATTTGCACTGGATATTTAATATATGTGCACTGGATTTATTTAATATATGTTCACTGGATATATAATATATGTGCACTGGATATTTAATATATGTGCACTGTATATTTAATATATGTGCACTAGAATTATTTAATATATGTTCACTGGATATATAATATATGTGCACTGTATATTTAATATATGTGCACTGGATTTATTTAATATATGTTCACTGGGTATATAATATATGTGCACTGGATATTTAATACATGTGCACTGGATATGTAATATATGTGCACTGGAATTATTTAATATATGTTCACTGGATATATAATATATGTGCACTGGATATTTAATATATGTGCAATGTATATTTAATATATGTGCACTGGATTTATTTAATATATGTTCACTGGATATATAATATATGTGCACTGGATATTTAATACATGTGCACTGGATATGTAATATATGTGCACTGGATTTATTTAATATATGTTCACTGGATATATAATATATGTGCACTGGATATTTAATATGTTTGCACTGGATATATATAATATTTGTGCATGGATTTATTTAATTTATGTTCAATGGATATATAATATATGTGCACTGGATATTTTATATATGTGCACTGGATATATTTATAATATATGTGCACTGGATATTTAATATATGTGCACTGGATTTATTTAATATATGTTCACTGGATAAATAATATATGTGAACTGGATATTTTTATAATATATGTGCACTGGATATTTAATATATGTGCACTGGATATTTTTATAATATATGTGCACTGGATATTTAATATATGTGCACTGGATTTATTTAAAATATGTTCACTGGATATATAATATATGTGCACTGGATATTTAATATCTTTGCGCTGGATATATATAATATACGTGCACTGGATATATATAATATATGTGTACTGTATGTTTAATATATGTGCACTGGATGTATAATATGTGTGCACTGGATATATTTAAAATATATGAGCACTGGATATTTAGTATATGTGCACTGGATTTATTTATTATATGTGCACTGGATATTTAATATATTTGCACTGGATATATATAATATATATGTGCACTGGATATATTTAATATATGCGCACTGGATATATAATATATGTTCACTGGATAAAATAAATATATGTGCACTGGATATAAATAATATATGTGCACTGGATCTATAATATATGTGCACTGGATATTTAATATATGTGCACTGGATTTATTTAATATATGTTCACTGGATAAATAATATATGTGCACTGGATATTTTTATAATATATGTGCACTGGATATTTTTATAATATATGTGCACTGGATATTTTTATAATATATGTGCACTGTATACTTAATATATGTGCACTGGATTTATTTAATATATGTTCACTGGATATATAATATATGTGCACTGGATATTTAATATCTTTGCGCTAGATATATATAATATACGTGCACTGGATATATGTAATATATGTGTACTGTATGTTTAATATATGTACACTGGATATATAATATGTGTGCACTGGATATTTAATATATGTGCACTGGATATTTAATATATGTGCACTGGATATTTAATATATTTGCACTGGATATTTAATATATGTGCACTGGATTTATTTAATATATGTTCACTGGATATATAATATATGTGCACTGGATATTTAATATATGTGCACTGTATATTTAATATATGTGCACTAGAATTATTTAATATATGTTCACTGGATATATAATATATGTGCACTGTATATTTAATATATGTGCACTGGATTTATTTAATATATGTTCACTGGATATATAATATATGTGCACTGGATATTTAATACATGTGCACTGGATATGTAATATATGTGCACTGGAATTATTTAATATATGTTCACTGGATATATAATATATGTGCACTGGATATTTAATATATGTGCAATGTATATTTAATATATGTGCACTGGATTTATTTAATATATGTTCACTGGATATATAATATATGTGCACTGGATATTTAATACATGTGCACTGGATATGTAATATATGTGCACTGGATTTATTTAATATATGTTCACTGGATATATAATATATGTGCACTGGATATTTAATATGTTTGCACTGGATATATATAATATTTGTGCATGGATTTATTTAATTTATGTTCAATGGATATATAATATATGTGCACTGGATATTTTATATATGTGCACTGGATATATTTATAATATATGTGCACTGGATATTTAATATATGTGCACTGGATTTATTTAATATATGTTCACTGGATAAATAATATATGTGAACTGGATATTTTTATAATATATGTGCACTGGATATTTAATATATGTGCACTGGATATTTTTATAATATATGTGCACTGGATATTTAATATATGTGCACTGGATTTATTTAAAATATGTTCACTGGATATATAATATATGTGCACTGGATATTTAATATCTTTGCGCTGGATATATATAATATACGTGCACTGGATATATATAATATATGTGTACTGTATGTTTAATATATGTGCACTGGATGTATAATATGTGTGCACTGGATATATTTAAAATATATGAGCACTGGATATTTAGTATATGTGCACTGGATTTATTTATTATATGTGCACTGGATATTTAATATATTTGCACTGGATATATATAATATATATGTGCACTGGATATATTTAATATATGCGCACTGGATATATAATATATGTTCACTGGATAAAATAAATATATGTGCACTGGATATAAATAATATATGTGCACTGGATCTATAATATATGTGCACTGGATATATAAAGTATGTGCACTTGATATTTAATATATGTGCACTGGATTTATTTCATATATGTGCACTTGATATTTAATATATGTGCACTGGATATATATAATATATGTGCACTGGATATTTAATATATGTGCACTGGATATTTAATATATGTGCACTAGATATATTTAATAAATTTTCACTGGATATATAATATATGTGCACTGGATTTATTTAATATATGTTCACTGGATATATAATATATGTGCAGTGGATATTTAATATATTTGCACTGGATATATTTATAATATATGTGCACTGGATATTTAATATATGCGCACTGGATTTATTTAATATATGTTCTCTGGATATATAATATATGTGCACTGGATATTTAATATGTTTGCACTGGATATATATAATATATGTGCACTGGATATATGTAATATATGTGTACTGCATATATAATATATGTGCACTGGATATATAATATGTGTGCACTGGATATTTAATATATGTGCACTGGATTTATTTAATATATGTTCACTGGATATTTAATATATGTGCACTGGATTTTACTTAATTTATTTTCATTGGAAATATAATAAATGTGCACTGGATATTTAATATATGTGCATGGGATATATATAATATATGTGCACTGGATATATAATATATGTGTGCACTGGATATTTAATATATGTGCACTGGATATATAATATATGTGTGCACTGGATATTTAATATATGTGCACTGGATATATAATATATGTGCACTGGATAATTAATATATGTGCACTGGATATTTAATATATGTTCACTGGATATATAATATATATGCACTGGATATATAATATATGTGTGCAATGGATATATAATATATGTGCACTGGGTATTTAATATGTTTGAACTGGATATATATAATATATGTGCACTGGATTTATTTAATATATGTTCAATGGATATATAATATATATGCACTGGATATTTTATATATGTGCACTGGATATATTTATAATGTATGTGCACTGGATATTTAATATATGTGCACTGGATTTATTTAATATATGTTCACTGGATATATAATGTATATGCACTGGATATTTAATATATGTGCACTGGATATATTTATAATATATGTGCACTGTATATTTAATATATGTGCACTGGATTTATTTAATATATGTTCACTGGATATATAATATATGTGCACTGGATATTTAATAAATGTGCACTGGATAAATAATATATGTGCACTGGATATAAATAATATAAGTGCACTGGATCTATAATATATGTGCACTGGATATATATAATATATGTGCACTGGATATATAATGTATGTGCACTGGATATTTAATATATGTGCACTGGATATTTTATATATGTGCACTGGATTTATTTAATATATGTTTACTGGATATAAAATATATGTGCACTGGATATTTAATATATGTGCACTGGATATATATATAATATGTGCACTGGATATTTAATATATGTGCACTGGATATTTAATATATGTGCACTAGATATATTTAATAAATGTTCACTGGATATATAATATATGAGCACTGGATATTTAATATTTGTGCACTGGATATATAATATATGTGCACTGGATATTTAATATATGTGCACTGGATTTATTTAATATATGTTCACTGGATATATAATATATGTTCACTGGATATTTAATATAAGTGCACTGGATATATTTATAATATATGTGTACTGGATATATAATATATGTGCACTGGATTTATTTAATATATGTTCTCTAAATATTTAATATATGTGCACTGTATATTTAATATGTTTGCACTGGATATATACAATATATGTGCACTGGATATATATAATATATGTGTACTGGATATATAATATATGCGCACTGGATATATAATATGTGTGCACTGGATATTTAATATATGTTAACTGGATATATAATATATTTGCACTGGATATTTAATATATGTGCACTGGATTTACTTAATTTATTTTCACTGGATATATAATATATGTGCACTGGATATTTAATATATGTGCACAGGATATACATAATATATGTGAACTGGATATATATAATATATGTGCACTGGATATATAATATATGTGTGCACTGGATATTTATTATATGTGCACTAGATATATAATATATGTGCACTGGATATTTAATATATGTGCACTGGATTTATTTAATATATGTTCACTGGATATATAATATATATGCACTGGATATTTAATGTATGTGCAATGGATATATTTATAATATATGTGCACTGGATATTTAATATATGTACACTGGATTTATTTAATATGTGTTCACTGGATATATAATATATGTGCACAGGATATTTAATATGTTTGCACGGGATATATATAATATATGTGCACTGGATATATATAATATATGTGCACTGGATATATAATATATGTGTGCACTGGATATTTAATATATGTGCACTGGATATATAATATATGTGCACTGGATATTTAATATATGTGCACTTTATATTTAATATATGTGCACTGGATTTATTTAATATATGTTCACTGGATATATAATATATGTGCACTGGATATTTATTATATTTGCACTGGATATATTTATAATATATATGCACTGGATATTTAATATATGCGCACTGGATTTATTTAATATATGTTCTCTGGATATATAATATATGTGCACTGGATATTTAATAAGTTTGCACTGGATATATATATAATATATGTGCACTGGATATATATAATATATGTGTACTGGATATGTAACATATGTGCACTGGATATATAAAATTTGTGGGCACTGGATATTTAATATATGTGCACTGGATTTATTTAATATATGTTTATTGGATATATAATATATGTGCACTGGATATTTAATATATGTGCACTGGATTTATTTAATATATGTTCACTGGATATATAATATATGTGCACTGGATATTTAATATATGTGCACTGGATATATAATATATGTGCACTGGATATATTTATAATATATGTGCACTGGATATTTAATGTATGTGCACTGGATTTATTTAATATATGTTCACTGGATATATAATGTATATGCACTGGATATTTAATATGTTTGCACTGGATATATATATAATATATGTGCACTGGATTTATTTAATAAATGTTCAATGGATTAATTATATATGTGCACTGGATATTTAATATATGTGCACTGGATATATTTATAATATATGTGCACTGGATATTTAATATATGTGCAATGGATAATTAATATATGTGCACTGGATATAAATAATATATGTGCACTGGATCTATAATATATGTGCACTGGATATATAATGTATGTGCACTGGATATTTAATATATGTGCACTGGATATTTTATATATGTGCACTGGATTTATTTAATATATGTTCACTGGATATATAATATATGTGCACTGGATATTTAATATATGTGCACTGGATATATTTATAATATATGTGCACTAGATATTTAATATAAGTGCACTGGATTGATTTAATATATGTGCACTTGATATTTAATATATGTGCACTGGATATATATAATATATGTGCACTGGATATTTAATATATGTGCACTGGATATTTAATATATGTGCACTGGATTTTACTTAATTTATTTTCACTGGATATATAATAAATGTGCACTGGATATTTAATATATGTGCATGGGATATATATAATATATGTGCACTGGATATATAATATATGTGTGCACTGGATATTTAATATATGTGCACTGGATATATAATATATGTGCACTGGATAATTAATATATGTGCACTGGATATTTAATATATGTTCACTGGATATATAATATATATGCACTGGATATATAATATATGTTTGCAAAGGATATATAATATATGTGCACTGGGTATTTAATATGTTTGAACTGGATATATATAATATATGTGCACTGGATTTATTTAATATATGTTCAATGGATATATAATATATATGCACTGGATATTTTATATATGTGCACTGGATATATTTAAAATGTATGTGCACTGGATATTTAATATATGTGCACTGGATTTATTTAATATATGTTCACTGGATATATAATGTATATGCACTGGATATTTAATATGTTTGCACTGGATATATATATATAATATATGTGCACTGGATTTATTTAATATATATTCAATGGGTAAATAATATATGTGCACTGGATATTTAATATATGTGCACTGGATATATTTATAATATATGTGCACTGGATATTTAATATATGTGCACTGGATTTATTTAATATATGTTCACTGGATATATAATATATGTGCACTGGATATTTAATATATGTGCACTGGATAATTAATATATGTGCACTGGATATAAATAATATAAGTGCACTGGATCTATAATATATGTGCACTGGATATATATAATATATGTGCACTGGATATATAATGTATGTGCACTGGATATTTAATATATGTGCACTGGATATTTTATATATGTGCACTGGATTTGTTTAATATATGTTCACTGGATATATAATATATGTGCACTGGATATTTAATATATGTGCACTGGATATATTTATAATATATGTGCACTAGATATTTAATATATGTGCACTGGATTGATTTAATATATGTGCACTTGATATTTAATATATGTGCACTGGATATATATAATATATGTGCACTGGATATTTAATATATGTGCACTGGATATTTAATATATGTGCACGGGATATATATAATATATGTGCACTGGATATATGTAATATATGTGCACTGGATATATAATATATGTGTGCACTAGATATTTAATATATGTGCACTGGATATATAATATATGTACACTGGATATATAATATATGTGCACTGGATTTATTTAAAATATGTTCACTGGATATATAATATATGTGCACTGGATATTTAATATATGTACACTGGATATATTTATAATATATGTGCACTGGATATTTAATAAGTTTGCACTGGATATATATATAATATATGTGCACTGGATATATATAATATATGTGTACTGGATATGTAACATATGTGCACTGGATATATAAAATTTGTGGGCACTGGATATTTAATATATGTGCACTGGATTTATTTAATATATGTTTATTGGATATATAATATATGTGCACTGGATATTTAATATATGTGCACTGGATTTATTTAATATATGTTCACTGGATATATAATATATGTGCACTGGATATTTAATATATGTGCACTGGATATATAATATATGTGCACTGGATATATTTATAATATATGTGCACTGGATATTTAATGTATGTGCACTGGATTTATTTAATATATGTTCACTGGATATATAATGTATATGCACTGGATATTTAATATGTTTGCACTGGATATATATATAATATATGTGCACTGGATTTATTTAATAAATGTTCAATGGATTAATTATATATGTGCACTGGATATTTAATATATGTGCACTGGATATATTTATAATATATGTGCACTGGATATTTAATATATGTGCAATGGATAATTAATATATGTGCACTGGATATAAATAATATATGTGCACTGGATCTATAATATATGTGCACTGGATATATAATGTATGTGCACTGGATATTTAATATATGTGCACTGGATATTTTATATATGTGCACTGGATTTATTTAATATATGTTCACTGGATATATAATATATGTGCACTGGATATTTAATATATGTGCACTGGATATATTTATAATATATGTGCACTAGATATTTAATATAAGTGCACTGGATTGATTTAATATATGTGCACTTGATATTTAATATATGTGCACTGGATATATATAATATATGTGCACTGGATATTTAATATATGTGCACTGGATATTTAATATATGTGCACTGGATTTTACTTAATTTATTTTCACTGGATATATAATAAATGTGCACTGGATATTTAATATATGTGCATGGGATATATATAATATATGTGCACTGGATATATAATATATGTGTGCACTGGATATTTAATATATGTGCACTGGATATATAATATATGTGCACTGGATAATTAATATATGTGCACTGGATATTTAATATATGTTCACTGGATATATAATATATATGCACTGGATATATAATATATGTTTGCAATGGATATATAATATATGTGCACTGGGTATTTAATATGTTTGAACTGGATATATATAATATATGTGCACTGGATTTATTTAATATATGTTCAATGGATATATAATATATATGCACTGGATATTTTATATATGTGCACTGGATATATTTATAATGTATGTGCACTGGATATTTAATATATGTGCACTGGATTTATTTAATATATGTTCACTGGATATATAATGTATATGCACTGGATATTTAATATGTTTGCACTGGATATATATATATAATATATGTGCACTGGATTTATTTAATATATATTCAATGGGTAAATAATATATGTGCACTGGATATTTAATATATGTGCACTGGATATATTTATAATATATGTGCACTGGATATTTAATATATGTGCACTGGATTTATTTAATATATGTTCACTGGATATATAATATATGTGCACTGGATATTTAATATATGTGCACTGGATAATTAATATATGTGCACTGGATATAAATAATATAAGTGCACTGGATCTATAATATATGTGCACTGGATATATATAATATATGTGCACTGGATATATAATGTATGTGCACTGGATATTTAATATATGTGCACTGGATATTTTATATATGTGCACTGGATTTATTTAATATATGTTCACTGGATATATAATATATGTGCACTGGATATTTAATATATGTGCACTGGATATATTTATAATATATGTGCACTAGATATTTAATATATGTGCACTGGATTGATTTAATATATGTGCACTTGATATTTAATATATGTGCACTGGATATATATAATATATGTGCACTGGATATTTAATATATGTGCACTGGATATTTAATATATGTGCACGGGATATATATAATATATGTGCACTGGATATATGTAATATATGTGCACTGGATATATAATATATGTGTGCACTAGATATTTAATATATGTGCACTGGATATATAATATATGTACACTGGATATATAATATATGTGCACTGGATTTATTTAAAATATGTTCACTGGATATATAATATATGTGCACTGGATATTTAATATATGTACACTGGATATATTTATAATATATGTGCACTGGATATTTAATATATGTACACTGGATATATAATAAATGTGCACTTGATATTTAATATATGTGCACGGTATATATATAATATATAAATACTGGATATATAATATATGTGCACTGGATTTTACTTAATTTATGTTCACTGGATATATAATAAATGTGCACTGGATATTTAATATATGTGCACGGTATATATATAATATATGTGCACTGGATATATAATATATGTGCACTGGATAATTAATATATGTGCACTGGATATTTAATATATGTGCACTGGATTTATTTATTATATGTTCACTGAATATATAATATATGTGCACTGGATATATAATATATGTGTGCACTGGATATTTAATATATGTGCACTGGATATATAATATATGTTCACTGGAAATTTAATATATGTGCACTGGATTTATTTAATATATGTTCACTGGATATATAATATATATGCACTGGATATTTAATATATGTGCAATGGATATATTTATAATATATGTGCACTGGATATTTAATATATGTACACTGGATTTATTTAATATGTGTTCACTGGATATATAATATATGTGCACTGGATATTTAATATGTTTGCACGGGATATATATAATATATGTGCACTGGATATATATAATATATGTGCACTGGATATATAATATATGTGTGCACTGGATATTTAATATATGTGCACTGGATATATAATATATGTGCACTGGATATTTAATATATGTGCACTGTATATTCAATATATGTGCACTGGATTTATTTAATATATGTTCACTGGATATATAATATATGTGCACTGGATATTTATTATATTTGCACTGGATATATTTATAATATATGTGCACTGGATATTTAATATATGCGCACTGGATTTATTTAATATATGTTCTCTGGATATATAATATATGTGCACTGGATATTTAATAAGTTTGCACTGGATATATATATAATATATGTGCACTGGAAATATATAATATATGTGTACTGGATATATAACATATGTGCACTGGATATATAAAATTTGTGGGCACTGGATATTTAATATATGTGCACTGGATTTATTTAATATATGTTCACTGGATATATAATGTATATGCACTGGATATTTAATATGTTTGCACTGGATATATATATAATATATGTGCACTGGATTTATTTAATATATGTTCAATGGATAAATAATATATGTGCACTGGATATTTAATATATGTGCACTGGATATATTTATAATATATGTGCACTGGATATTTAATATATGTGCACTGGATTTATTTAATATATGTTCACTGGATATATAATATATGTGCACTGGATATTTAATAAATGTGCACTGGATAAATAATATATGTGCACTGGATATAAATAATTTAAGTGCACTGGATCTATAATATATGTGCACTAGATATATATAAAATATGTGCACTGGATATATAATGTATGTGCACTGGATATTTAATATATGTGCACTGGATATTTTATATATGTGCACTGGATTTATTTAATATATGTTCACTGGATATAAAATATATGTGCACTGGATGTTTAATATATGTGCACTGGATATATATATAATATGTGCACTGGATATTTAATATATGTGCACTGGATATTTAATATATGTGCACTAGATATATTTAATAAATGTTCACTGGATATATAATATATGAGCACTGGATATTTAATATTTGTGCACTGGATATATAATATATGTGTACTGGATATTTAATATATGTGCACTGGATTTATTTAATATATGTTCACTGGATATATAATATATGTTCACTGGATATTTAATATAAGTGCACTGGATATATTTATAATATATGTGTACTGGATATATAATATATGTGCACTGGATTTATTTAATATATGTTCTCTAAATATTTAATATATGTGCACTGTATATTTAATATGTTTGCACTGGATATATACAATATATGTGCACTGGATATATATAATATATGTGTACTGGATATATAATATATGCGCACTGGATATATAATATTTGTGCACTGGATATTTAATATATGTTAACTGGATATATAATATATTTGCACTGGATATTTAATATATGTGCACTGGATTTACTTAATTTATTTTCACTGGATATATAATATATGTGCACTGGATATTTAATATATGTGCACAGGATATATATAATATATGTGAACTGGATATATATAATATATGTGCACTGGATATATAATATATGTGTGCACTGGATATTTATTATATGTGCACTAGATATATAATATATGTGCACTGGATATTTAATATATGTGCACTGGATTTATTTAATATATGTTCACTGGATATATAATATATATGCACTGGATATTTAATATATGTGCAATGGATATATTTATAATATATGTGCACTGGATATTTAATATATGTACACTGGATTTATTTAATATGTGTTCACTGGATATATAATATATGTGCACTGGATATTTAATATGTTTGCACGGGATATATATAATATATGTGCACTGGATATATATAATATATGTGCACTGGATATATAATATATGTGTGCACTGGATATTTAATATATGTGCACTGGATATATAATATATGTGCACTGGATATTTAATATATGTGCACTGTATATTTAATATATGTGCACTGGATTTATTTAATATATGTTCACTGGATATATAATATATGTGCACTGGATATTTATTATATTTGCACTGGATATATTTATAATATATGTGCACTGGATATTTAATATATGCGCACTGGATTTATTTAATATATGTTCTCTGGATATATAATATATGTGCACTGGATATTTAATAAGTTTGCACTGGATATATATATAATATATGTGCACTGGATATATATAATATATGTGTACTGGATATGTAACATATGTGCACTGGATATATAAAATTTGTGGGCACTGGATATTTAATATATGTGCACTGGATTTATTTAATATATGTTTATTGGATATATAATATATGTGCACTGGATATTTAATATATGTGCACTGGATTTATTTAATATATGTTCACTGGATATATAATATATGTGCACTGGATATTTAATATATGTGCACTGGATATATAATATATGTGCACTGGATATATTTATAATATATGTGCACTGGATATTTAATGTATGTGCACTGGATTTATTTAATATATGTTCACTGGATATATAATGTATATGCACTGGATATTTAATATGTTTGCACTGGATATATATATAATATATGTGCACTGGATTTATTTAATAAATGTTCAATGGATTAATTATATATGTGCACTGGATATTTAATATATGTGCACTGGATATATTTATAATATATGTGCACTGGATATTTAATATATGTGCAATGGATAATTAATATATGTGCACTGGATATAAATAATATATGTGCACTGGATCTATAATATATGTGCACTGGATATATAATGTATGTGCACTGGATATTTAATATATGTGCACTGGATATTTTATATATGTGCACTGGATTTATTTAATATATGTTCACTGGATATATAATATATGTGCACTGGATATTTAATATATGTGCACTGGATATATTTATAATATATGTGCACTAGATATTTAATATATGTGCACTGGATTGATTTAATATATGTGCACTTGATATTTAATATATGTGCACTGGATATATATAATATATGTGCACTGGATATTTAATATATGTGCACTGGATATTTAATATATGTGCACTGGATTTTACTTAATTTATTTTCACTGGATATATAATAAATGTGCACTGGATATTTAATATATGTGCATGGGATATATATAATATATGTGCACTGGATATATAATATATGTGTGCACTGGATATTTAATATATGTGCACTGGATATATAATATATGTGCACTGGATAATTAATATATGTGCACTGGATATTTAATATATGTTCACTGGATATATAATATATATGCACTGGATATATAATATATGTTTGCATTGGATATATAATATATGTGCACTGGGTATTTAATATGTTTGAACTGGATATATATATAATATGTGCACTGGATATTTAATATATGTTCACTGGATATATAGTATATATGCACTGGATATATAATATATGTTTGCAATGGATATATAATATATGTGCACTGGGTATTTAATATGTTTGAACTGGATATATATAATATATGTGCACTGGATTTATTTAATATATGTTCAATGGATAAATAATATATATGCACTGGATATTTTATATATGTGCACTGGATATATTTATAATGTATGTGCACTGGATATTTAATATATGTGCACTGGATTTATTTAATATATGTTCACTGGATATATAATGTATATGCACTGGATATTTAATATGTTTGCACTGGATATATATATATAATATATGTGCACTGGATTTATTTAATATATGTTCAATGGATAAATAATATATGTGCACTGGATATTTAATATATGTGCACTGGATATATTTATAATATATGTGCACTGGATATTTAATATATGTGCACTGGATTTATTTAATATATGTTCACTGGATATATAATATATGTGCACTGGATATTTAATATATGTGCACTGGATAATTAATATATGTGCACTGGATATAAATAATATAAGTGCACTGGATCTATAATATATGTGCACTAGATATATATAATATATGTGCACTGGATATATAATGTATGTGCACTGGATATTTAATATATGTGCACTGGATATTTTATATATGTGCACTGGATTTATTTAATATATGTTCACTGGATATAAAATATATGTGCACTGGATATTTAATATATGTGCACTGGATATATATATAATATGTGCACTGGATATTTAATATATGTGCACTGGATATTTAATATATGTGCACTAGATATATTTAATAAATGTTCACTGGATATATAATATATGTGCACTGGATATTTAATATTTGTGCACTGGATATATAATATATGTGCACTGGATATTTAATATATGTGCACTGGATTTATTTAATATATGTTCACTGGATATATAATATATGTTCACTGGATATTTAATATAAGTGCACTGGATATATTTATAATATATGTGTACTGGATATATAATATATGTGCACTGGATTTATTTAATATATGTTCTCTAAATATTTAATATATGTGCACTGTATATTTAATATGTTTGCACTGGATATATACAATATATGTGCACTGGATATATATAATATATGTGTACTGGATATATAATATATGCGCACTGGATATATAATATGTGTGCACTGGATATTTAATATATGTTAACTGGATATATAATATATTTGCACTGGATATTTAATATATGTGCACTGGTTATTTAATATATGTGCACAGGATATATATAATATATGTGAACTGGATATATATAATATATGTGCACTGGATATATAATATATGTGTGCACTGGATATTTATTATATGTGCACTAGATATATAATATATGTGCACTGGATATTTAATATATGTGCACTGGATTTATTTAATATATGTTAACTGGATATATAATATATATGCACTGGATATTTAATATATGTGCAATGGATATATTTATAATATATGTGCACTGGATATTTAATATATGTACACTGGATTTATTTAATATGTGTTCACTGGATATATAATATATGTGCACTGGATATTTAATATGTTTGCACGGGATATATATAATATATGTGCACTGGATATATATAATATATGTGCACTGGATATATAATATATGTGTGCACTGGATATTTAATATATGTGCACTGGATATATAATATATGTGCACTGGATATTTAATATATGTGCACTGTATATTCAATATATGTGCACTGGATTTATTTAATATATGTTCACTGGATATATAATATATGTGCACTGGATATTTATTATATTTGCACTGGATATATTTATAATATATGTGCACTGGATATTTATTATATGCGCACTGGATTTATTTAATATATGTTCTCTGGATATATAATATATGTGCACTGGATATTTAATAAGTTTGCACTGGATATATATATATAATATATGTGCACTGGAAATATATAATATATGTGTACTGGATATATAACATATGTGCACTGGATATATAAAATTTGTGGGCACTGGATATTTAATATATGTGCACTGGATTTATTTAATATATGTTTATTGGATATATAATATATGTGCACTGGATATTTAATATATGTGCACTGGATTTATTTAATATATGTTCACTGGATATATAATATATGTGCACTGGATATTTAATATATGTGCACTGGATATATAATATATGTGCACTGGATATATTTATAATATATGTGCACTGGATATTTAATGTATGTGCACTGGATTTATTTAATATATGTTCACTGGATATATAATGTATATGCACTGGATATTTAATATGTTTGCACTGGATATATATATAATATATGTGCACTGGATTTATTTAATAAATGTTCAATGGATTAATTATATATGTGCACTGGATATTTAATATATGTGCACTGGATATATTTATAATATATGTGCACTGGATATTTAATATATGTGCACTGGATATTTAATATATGTGCAATGGATAATTAATATATGTGCACTGGATATAAATAATATATGTGCACTGGATCTATAATATATATGCACTGGATATATAATGTATGTGCACTGGATATTTAATATATGTGCACTGGATATTTTATATATGTGCTCTGGATTTATTTAATATATTTTCACTGGATATATAATATATGTGCACTGGATATTTAATATATGTGCACTGGATATATTTATAATATATGTGCACTAGATATTTAATATATGTGCACTGGATATTTAATATATGTGCACTGGATATATTTATAATATATGTGCACTAGATATTTAATATATGTGCACTGGATTGATTTAATATATGTGCACTTGATATTTAATATATGTGCACTGGATATATATAATATATGTGCACTGGATATTTAATATATGTGCACTGGATATTTAATATATGTGCACGGGATATATATAATATATGTGCACTGGATATATGTAATATATGTGCACTGGATATATAATATATGTGTGCACTAGATATTTAATATATGTGCACTGGATATATAATATATGTACACTGGATATATAATATATGTGCACTGGATTTATTTAAAATATGTTCACTGGATATATAATATATGTGCACTGGATATTTAATATATGTACACTGGATATATTTATAATATATGTGCACTGGATATTTAATATATGTACACTGGATATATAATAAATGTGCACTGGATATTTAATATATGTGCACGGTATATATATAATATATAAGTACTGGATATATAATATATGTGCACTGGATTTTACTTAATTTATGTTCACTGGATATATAATAAATGTGCACTGGATATTTAATATATGTGCACGGTATATATATAATATATGTGCACTGGATATATAATATATGTGCACTGGATAATTAATATATGTGCACTGGATATTTAATATATGTGCACTGGATTTATTTATTATATGTTCACTGGATATATAATATATGTGCACTGGATATATAATATATGTGTGCACTGGATATTTAATATATGTGCACTGGATATATAATATATGTTCACTGGAAATTTAATATGTTTGCACTGGATATAGATAATATATGTGCACTGGATATATTTATAATATATGTGCACTGGATATATTTATAATATATGTGCACTGGATATATAATATATGTACACTGGATATATAATATATGTGTGCAATGGAAATATAATATATGTGCACTGGATATTTAATATATGTGCACTGGATATTTAATATATGTGCACTGGATATTTAATATATTTGCACTGGATATTTAATATATGTGCACTGGATTTATTTAATATATATTCACTGGATATATAATATATGTGCACTGAATATTTAATATATGTGCACTGGATATGTAATATATGTGCACTGGATTTATTTAATATATGTTCACTGGATATATAATATATGTGCACTGGATATTTAATATGTTTGCACTGGATATATATAATATATGTGCATGGATTTATTTAATTTATGTTCAATGGATATATAATATATGTGCACTGGATACTTTATATATGTGCACTGGATATATTTATAATATATTTGCACTGGATATTTAATATATGTGCACTGGATTTATTTAATATATGTTCACTGGATAAATAATATATGTGCACTGGATATTTGTATTATATATGTGCACTGGATATTTGATATATGTGCACTTGATATTTTTATAATATATGTGCACTGGATATTTAATATATGTGCACTGGATTTATTTAATATATGTTCACTGGATATATAATATATGTGCACTGGATATTTAATATGTTTGCACTGGATATATATAATATATGTGCATGGACTTATTTAATTTATGTTCAATGGATATATAATATATGTGCACTGGATATTATATATATGTGCACTGGATATATTTATAATATATGTGCACTGGATATTTAATATATGTGCACTGGATTTATTTAATATATGTTCACTGGATAAATAATATATGTGCACTGGATATTTTTATAATATATGTGCACTGGATATTTTTATAATATATGTGCACTGGATATTTTTATAATATATGTGCACTGTATACTTAATATATGTGCACTGGATTTATTTAATATATGTTCACTGGATATATAATATATGTGCACTGGATATTTAATATCTTTGCGCTAGATATATATAATATACGTGCACTGGATATATGTAATATATGTGTACTGTATGTTTAATATATGTACACTGGATATATAATATGTGTGCACTGGATATTTAATATATGTGCACTGGATATTTAATATATGTGCACTGGATATTTAATATATTTGCACTGGATATTTAATATATGTGCACTGGATTTATTTAATATATGTTCACTGGATATATAATATATGTGCACTGGATATTTAATATATGTGCACTGTATATTTAATATATGTGCACTAGAATTATTTAATATATGTTCACTGGATATATAATATATGTGCACTGTATATTTAATATATGTGCACTGGATTTATTTAATATATGTTCACTGGGTATATAATATATGTGCACTGGATATTTAATACATGTGCACTGGATATGTAATATATGTGCACTGGAATTATTTAATATATGTTCACTGGATATATAATATATGTGCACTGGATATTTAATATATGTGCAATGTATATTTAATATATGTGCACTGGATTTATTTAATATATGTTCACTGGATATATAATATATGTGCACTGGATATTTAATACATGTGCACTGGATATGTAATATATGTGCACTGGATTTATTTAATATATGTTCACTGGATATATAATATATGTGCACTGGATATTTAATATGTTTGCACTGGATATATATAATATTTGTGCATGGATTTATTTAATTTATGTTCAATGGATATATAATATATGTGCACTGGATATTTTATATATGTGCACTGGATATATTTATAATATATGTGCACTGGATATTTAATATATGTGCACTGGATTTATTTAATATATGTTCACTGGATAAATAATATATGTGAACTGGATATTTTTATAATATATGTGCACTGGATATTTAATATATGTGCACTGGATATTTTTATAATATATGTGCACTGGATATTTAATATATGTGCACTGGATTTATTTAAAATATGTTCACTGGATATATAATATATGTGCACTGGATATTTAATATCTTTGCGCTGGATATATATAATATACGTGCACTGGATATATATAATATATGTGTACTGTATGTTTAATATATGTGCACTGGATGTATAATATGTGTGCACTGGATATATTTAAAATATATGAGCACTGGATATTTAGTATATGTGCACTGGATTTATTTATTATATGTGCACTGGATATTTAATATATTTGCACTGGATATATATAATATATATGTGCACTGGATATATTTAATATATGCGCACTGGATATATAATATATGTTCACTGGATAAAATAAATATATGTGCACTGGATATAAATAATATATGTGCACTGGATCTATAATATATGTGCACTGGATATTTAATATATGTGCACTGGATTTATTTAATATATGTTCACTGGATAAATAATATATGTGCACTGGATATTTTTATAATATATGTGCACTGGATATTTTTATAATATATGTGCACTGGATATTTTTATAATATATGTGCACTGTATACTTAATATATGTGCACTGGATTTATTTAATATATGTTCACTGGATATATAATATATGTGCACTGGATATTTAATATCTTTGCGCTAGATATATATAATATACGTGCACTGGATATATGTAATATATGTGTACTGTATGTTTAATATATGTACACTGGATATATAATATGTGTGCACTGGATATTTAATATATGTGCACTGGATATTTAATATATGTGCACTGGATATTTAATATATTTGCACTGGATATTTAATATATGTGCACTGGATTTATTTAATATATGTTCACTGGATATATAATATATGTGCACTGGATATTTAATATATGTGCACTGTATATTTAATATATGTGCACTAGAATTATTTAATATATGTTCACTGGATATATAATATATGTGCACTGTATATTTAATATATGTGCACTGGATTTATTTAATATATGTTCACTGGATATATAATATATGTGCACTGGATATTTAATACATGTGCACTGGATATGTAATATATGTGCACTGGAATTATTTAATATATGTTCACTGGATATATAATATATGTGCACTGGATATTTAATATATGTGCAATGTATATTTAATATATGTGCACTGGATTTATTTAATATATGTTCACTGGATATATAATATATGTGCACTGGATATTTAATACATGTGCACTGGATATGTAATATATGTGCACTGGATTTATTTAATATATGTTCACTGGATATATAATATATGTGCACTGGATATTTAATATGTTTGCACTGGATATATATAATATTTGTGCATGGATTTATTTAATTTATGTTCAATGGATATATAATATATGTGCACTGGATATTTTATATATGTGCACTGGATATATTTATAATATATGTGCACTGGATATTTAATATATGTGCACTGGATTTATTTAATATATGTTCACTGGATAAATAATATATGTGAACTGGATATTTTTATAATATATGTGCACTGGATATTTAATATATGTGCACTGGATATTTTTATAATATATGTGCACTGGATATTTAATATATGTGCACTGGATTTATTTAAAATATGTTCACTGGATATATAATATATGTGCACTGGATATTTAATATCTTTGCGCTGGATATATATAATATACGTGCACTGGATATATATAATATATGTGTACTGTATGTTTAATATATGTGCACTGGATGTATAATATGTGTGCACTGGATATATTTAAAATATATGAGCACTGGATATTTAGTATATGTGCACTGGATTTATTTATTATATGTGCACTGGATATTTAATATATTTGCACTGGATATATATAATATATATGTGCACTGGATATATTTAATATATGCGCACTGGATATATAATATATGTTCACTGGATAAAATAAATATATGTGCACTGGATATAAATAATATATGTGCACTGGATCTATAATATATGTGCACTGGATATATAAAGTATGTGCACTTGATATTTAATATATGTGCACTGGATTTATTTCATATATGTGCACTTGATATTTAATATATGTGCACTGGATATATATAATATATGTGCACTGGATATTTAATATATGTGCACTGGATATTTAATATATGTGCACTAGATATATTTAATAAATTTTCACTGGATATATAATATATGTGCACTGGATTTATTTAATATATGTTCACTGGATATATAATATATGTGCAGTGGATATTTAATATATTTGCACTGGATATATTTATAATATATGTGCACTGGATATTTAATATATGCGCACTGGATTTATTTAATATATGTTCTCTGGATATATAATATATGTGCACTGGATATTTAATATGTTTGCACTGGATATATATAATATATGTGCACTGGATATATGTAATATATGTGTACTGCATATATAATATATGTGCACTGGATATATAATATGTGTGCACTGGATATTTAATATATGTGCACTGGATTTATTTAATATATGTTCACTGGATATTTAATATATGTGCACTGGATTTTACTTAATTTATTTTCATTGGAAATATAATAAATGTGCACTGGATATTTAATATATGTGCATGGGATATATATAATATATGTGCACTGGATATATAATATATGTGTGCACTGGATATTTAATATATGTGCACTGGATATATAATATATGTGTGCACTGGATATTTAATATATGTGCACTGGATATATAATATATGTGCACTGGATAATTAATATATGTGCACTGGATATTTAATATATGTTCACTGGATATATAATATATATGCACTGGATATATAATATATGTGTGCAATGGATATATAATATATGTGCACTGGGTATTTAATATGTTTGAACTGGATATATATAATATATGTGCACTGGATTTATTTAATATATGTTCAATGGATATATAATATATATGCACTGGATATTTTATATATGTGCACTGGATATATTTATAATGTATGTGCACTGGATATTTAATATATGTGCACTGGATTTATTTAATATATGTTCACTGGATATATAATGTATATGCACTGGATATTTAATATATGTGCACTGGATATATTTATAATATATGTGCACTGTATATTTAATATATGTGCACTGGATTTATTTAATATATGTTCACTGGATATATAATATATGTGCACTGGATATTTAATAAATGTGCACTGGATAAATAATATATGTGCACTGGATATAAATAATATAAGTGCACTGGATCTATAATATATGTGCACTGGATATATATAATATATGTGCACTGGATATATAATGTATGTGCACTGGATATTTAATATATGTGCACTGGATATTTTATATATGTGCACTGGATTTATTTAATATATGTTTACTGGATATAAAATATATGTGCACTGGATATTTAATATATGTGCACTGGATATATATATAATATGTGCACTGGATATTTAATATATGTGCACTGGATATTTAATATATGTGCACTAGATATATTTAATAAATGTTCACTGGATATATAATATATGAGCACTGGATATTTAATATTTGTGCACTGGATATATAATATATGTGCACTGGATATTTAATATATGTGCACTGGATTTATTTAATATATGTTCACTGGATATATAATATATGTTCACTGGATATTTAATATAAGTGCACTGGATATATTTATAATATATGTGTACTGGATATATAATATATGTGCACTGGATTTATTTAATATATGTTCTCTAAATATTTAATATATGTGCACTGTATATTTAATATGTTTGCACTGGATATATACAATATATGTGCACTGGATATATATAATATATGTGTACTGGATATATAATATATGCGCACTGGATATATAATATGTGTGCACTGGATATTTAATATATGTTAACTGGATATATAATATATTTGCACTGGATATTTAATATATGTGCACTGGATTTACTTAATTTATTTTCACTGGATATATAATATATGTGCACTGGATATTTAATATATGTGCACAGGATATACATAATATATGTGAACTGGATATATATAATATATGTGCACTGGATATATAATATATGTGTGCACTGGATATTTATTATATGTGCACTAGATATATAATATATGTGCACTGGATATTTAATATATGTGCACTGGATTTATTTAATATATGTTCACTGGATATATAATATATATGCACTGGATATTTAATGTATGTGCAATGGATATATTTATAATATATGTGCACTGGATATTTAATATATGTACACTGGATTTATTTAATATGTGTTCACTGGATATATAATATATGTGCACAGGATATTTAATATGTTTGCACGGGATATATATAATATATGTGCACTGGATATATATAATATATGTGCACTGGATATATAATATATGTGTGCACTGGATATTTAATATATGTGCACTGGATATATAATATATGTGCACTGGATATTTAATATATGTGCACTTTATATTTAATATATGTGCACTGGATTTATTTAATATATGTTCACTGGATATATAATATATGTGCACTGGATATTTATTATATTTGCACTGGATATATTTATAATATATATGCACTGGATATTTAATATATGCGCACTGGATTTATTTAATATATGTTCTCTGGATATATAATATATGTGCACTGGATATTTAATAAGTTTGCACTGGATATATATATAATATATGTGCACTGGATATATATAATATATGTGTACTGGATATGTAACATATGTGCACTGGATATATAAAATTTGTGGGCACTGGATATTTAATATATGTGCACTGGATTTATTTAATATATGTTTATTGGATATATAATATATGTGCACTGGATATTTAATATATGTGCACTGGATTTATTTAATATATGTTCACTGGATATATAATATATGTGCACTGGATATTTAATATATGTGCACTGGATATATAATATATGTGCACTGGATATATTTATAATATATGTGCACTGGATATTTAATGTATGTGCACTGGATTTATTTAATATATGTTCACTGGATATATAATGTATATGCACTGGATATTTAATATGTTTGCACTGGATATATATATAATATATGTGCACTGGATTTATTTAATAAATGTTCAATGGATTAATTATATATGTGCACTGGATATTTAATATATGTGCACTGGATATATTTATAATATATGTGCACTGGATATTTAATATATGTGCAATGGATAATTAATATATGTGCACTGGATATAAATAATATATGTGCACTGGATCTATAATATATGTGCACTGGATATATAATGTATGTGCACTGGATATTTAATATATGTGCACTGGATATTTTATATATGTGCACTGGATTTATTTAATATATGTTCACTGGATATATAATATATGTGCACTGGATATTTAATATATGTGCACTGGATATATTTATAATATATGTGCACTAGATATTTAATATAAGTGCACTGGATTGATTTAATATATGTGCACTTGATATTTAATATATGTGCACTGGATATATATAATATATGTGCACTGGATATTTAATATATGTGCACTGGATATTTAATATATGTGCACTGGATTTTACTTAATTTATTTTCACTGGATATATAATAAATGTGCACTGGATATTTAATATATGTGCATGGGATATATATAATATATGTGCACTGGATATATAATATATGTGTGCACTGGATATTTAATATATGTGCACTGGATATATAATATATGTGCACTGGATAATTAATATATGTGCACTGGATATTTAATATATGTTCACTGGATATATAATATATATGCACTGGATATATAATATATGTTTGCAAAGGATATATAATATATGTGCACTGGGTATTTAATATGTTTGAACTGGATATATATAATATATGTGCACTGGATTTATTTAATATATGTTCAATGGATATATAATATATATGCACTGGATATTTTATATATGTGCACTGGATATATTTAAAATGTATGTGCACTGGATATTTAATATATGTGCACTGGATTTATTTAATATATGTTCACTGGATATATAATGTATATGCACTGGATATTTAATATGTTTGCACTGGATATATATATATAATATATGTGCACTGGATTTATTTAATATATATTCAATGGGTAAATAATATATGTGCACTGGATATTTAATATATGTGCACTGGATATATTTATAATATATGTGCACTGGATATTTAATATATGTGCACTGGATTTATTTAATATATGTTCACTGGATATATAATATATGTGCACTGGATATTTAATATATGTGCACTGGATAATTAATATATGTGCACTGGATATAAATAATATAAGTGCACTGGATCTATAATATATGTGCACTGGATATATATAATATATGTGCACTGGATATATAATGTATGTGCACTGGATATTTAACATATGTGCACTGGATATTTTATATATGTGCACTGGATTTGTTTAATATATGTTCACTGGATATATAATATATGTGCACTGGATATTTAATATATGTGCACTGGATATATTTATAATATATGTGCACTAGATATTTAATATATGTGCACTGGATTGATTTAATATATGTGCACTTGATATTTAATATATGTGCACTGGATATATATAATATATGTGCACTGGATATTTAATATATGTGCACTGGATATTTAATATATGTGCACGGGATATATATAATATATGTGCACTGGATATATGTAATATATGTGCACTGGATATATAATATATGTGTGCACTAGATATTTAATATATGTGCACTGGATATATAATATATGTACACTGGATATATAATATATGTGCACTGGATTTATTTAAAATATGTTCACTGGATATATAATATATGTGCACTGGATATTTAATATATGTACACTGGATATATTTATAATATATGTGCACTGGATATTTAATAAGTTTGCACTGGATATATATATAATATATGTGCACTGGATATATATAATATATGTGTACTGGATATGTAACATATGTGCACTGGATATATAAAATTTGTGGGCACTGGATATTTAATATATGTGCACTGGATTTATTTAATATATGTTTATTGGATATATAATATATGTGCACTGGATATTTAATATATGTGCACTGGATTTATTTAATATATGTTCACTGGATATATAATATATGTGCACTGGATATTTAATATATGTGCACTGGATATATAATATATGTGCACTGGATATATTTATAATATATGTGCACTGGATATTTAATGTATGTGCACTGGATTTATTTAATATATGTTCACTGGATATATAATGTATATGCACTGGATATTTAATATGTTTGCACTGGATATATATATAATATATGTGCACTGGATTTATTTAATAAATGTTCAATGGATTAATTATATATGTGCACTGGATATTTAATATATGTGCACTGGATATATTTATAATATATGTGCACTGGATATTTAATATATGTGCAATGGATAATTAATATATGTGCACTGGATATAAATAATATATGTGCACTGGATCTATAATATATGTGCACTGGATATATAATGTATGTGCACTGGATATTTAATATATGTGCACTGGATATTTTATATATGTGCACTGGATTTATTTAATATATGTTCACTGGATATATAATATATGTGCACTGGATATTTAATATATGTGCACTGGATATATTTATAATATATGTGCACTAGATATTTAATATAAGTGCACTGGATTGATTTAATATATGTGCACTTGATATTTAATATATGTGCACTGGATATATATAATATATGTGCACTGGATATTTAATATATGTGCACTGGATATTTAATATATGTGCACTGGATTTTACTTAATTTATTTTCACTGGATATATAATAAATGTGCACTGGATATTTAATATATGTGCATGGGATATATATAATATATGTGCACTGGATATATAATATATGTGTGCACTGGATATTTAATATATGTGCACTGGATATATAATATATGTGCACTGGATAATTAATATATGTGCACTGGATATTTAATATATGTTCACTGGATATATAATATATATGCACTGGATATATAATATATGTTTGCAATGGATATATAATATATGTGCACTGGGTATTTAATATGTTTGAACTGGATATATATAATATATGTGCACTGGATTTATTTAATATATGTTCAATGGATATATAATATATATGCACTGGATATTTTATATATGTGCACTGGATATATTTATAATGTATGTGCACTGGATATTTAATATATGTGCACTGGATTTATTTAATATATGTTCACTGGATATATAATGTATATGCACTGGATATTTAATATGTTTGCACTGGATATATATATATAATATATGTGCACTGGATTTATTTAATATATATTCAATGGGTAAATAATATATGTGCACTGGATATTTAATATATGTGCACTGGATATATTTATAATATATGTGCACTGGATATTTAATATATGTGCACTGGATTTATTTAATATATGTTCACTGGATATATAATATATGTGCACTGGATATTTAATATATGTGCACTGGATAATTAATATATGTGCACTGGATATAAATAATATAAGTGCACTGGATCTATAATATATGTGCACTGGATATATATAATATATGTGCACTGGATATATAATGTATGTGCACTGGATATTTAATATATGTGCACTGGATATTTTATATATGTGCACTGGATTTATTTAATATATGTTCACTGGATATATAATATATGTGCACTGGATATTTAATATATGTGCACTGGATATATTTATAATATATGTGCACTAGATATTTAATATATGTGCACTGGATTGATTTAATATATGTGCACTTGATATTTAATATATGTGCACTGGATATATATAATATATGTGCACTGGATATTTAATATATGTGCACTGGATATTTAATATATGTGCACGGGATATATATAATATATGTGCACTGGATATATGTAATATATGTGCACTGGATATATAATATATGTGTGCACTAGATATTTAATATATGTGCACTGGATATATAATATATGTACACTGGATATATAATATATGTGCACTGGATTTATTTAAAATATGTTCACTGGATATATAATATATGTGCACTGGATATTTAATATATGTACACTGGATATATTTATAATATATGTGCACTGGATATTTAATATATGTACACTGGATATATAATAAATGTGCACTTGATATTTAATATATGTGCACGGTATATATATAATATATAAATACTGGATATATAATATATGTGCACTGGATTTTACTTAATTTATGTTCACTGGATATATAATAAATGTGCACTGGATATTTAATATATGTGCACGGTATATATATAATATATGTGCACTGGATATATAATATATGTGCACTGGATAATTAATATATGTGCACTGGATATTTAATATATGTGCACTGGATTTATTTATTATATGTTCACTGAATATATAATATATGTGCACTGGATATATAATATATGTGTGCACTGGATATTTAATATATGTGCACTGGATATATAATATATGTTCACTGGAAATTTAATATATGTGCACTGGATTTATTTAATATATGTTCACTGGATATATAATATATATGCACTGGATATTTAATATATGTGCAATGGATATATTTATAATATATGTGCACTGGATATTTAATATATGTACACTGGATTTATTTAATATGTGTTCACTGGATATATAATATATGTGCACTGGATATTTAATATGTTTGCACGGGATATATATAATATATGTGCACTGGATATATATAATATATGTGCACTGGATATATAATATATGTGTGCACTGGATATTTAATATATGTGCACTGGATATATAATATATGTGCACTGGATATTTAATATATGTGCACTGTATATTCAATATATGTGCACTGGATTTATTTAATATATGTTCACTGGATATATAATATATGTGCACTGGATATTTATTATATTTGCACTGGATATATTTATAATATATGTGCACTGGATATTTAATATATGCGCACTGGATTTATTTAATATATGTTCTCTGGATATATAATATATGTGCACTGGATATTTAATAAGTTTGCACTGGATATATATATAATATATGTGCACTGGAAATATATAATATATGTGTACTGGATATATAACATATGTGCACTGGATATATAAAATTTGTGGGCACTGGATATTTAATATATGTGCACTGGATTTATTTAATATATGTTTATTGGATATATAATATATGTGCACTGGATATTTAATATATGTGCACTGGATTTATTTAATATATGTTCACTGGATATATAATATATGTGCACTGGATATTTAATATATGTGCACTGGATATATAATATATGTGCACTGGATATATTTATAATATATGTGCACTGAATATTTAATGTATGTGCACTGGATTTATTTAATATATGTTCACTGGATATATAATGTATATGCACTGGATATTTAATATGTTTGCACTGGATATATATATAATATATGTGCACTGGATTTATTTAATAAATGTTCAATGGATTAATTATATATGTGCACTGGATCTATAATATATGTGCACTGGATATATAATGTATGTGCACTGGATATTTAATATATGTGCACTGGATATTTTATATATGTGCACTGGATTTATTTAATATATGTTCACTGGATATATAATATATGTGCACTGGATATTTAATATATGTGCACTGGATATATTTATAATATATGTGCACTAGATATTTAATATATGTGCACTGGATATTTAATATATGTGCACTGGATATATTTATAATATATGTGCACTAGATATTTAATATATGTGCACTGGATTGATTTAATATATGTGCACTTGATATTTAATATATGTGCACTGGATATATATAATATATGTGCACTGGATATTTAATATATGTGCACTGGATATTTAATATATGTGCACGGGATATATATCATATATGTGCACTGGATATATGTAATATATGTGCACTGGATATATAATATATGTGTGCACTAGATATTTAATATATGTGCACTGGATATATAATATATGTACACTGGATATATAATATATGTGCACTGGATTTATTTAAAATATGTTCACTGGATATATAATATATGTGCACTGGATATTTAATATATGTACACTGGATATATTTATAATATATGTGCACTGGATATTTAATATATGTACACTGGATATATAATAAATGTGCACTGGATATTTAATATATGTGCACGGTATATATATAATATATAAGTACTGGATATATAATATATGTGCACTGGATTTTACTTAATTTATGTTCACTGGATATATAATAAATGTGCACTGGATATTTAATATATGTGCACGGTATATATATAATATATGTGCACTGGATATATAATATATGTGCACTGGATAATTAATATATGTGCACTGGATATTTAATATATGTGCACTGGATTTATTTATTATATGTTCACTGGATATATAATATATGTGCACTGGATATATAATATATGTGTGCACTGGATATTTAATATATGTGCACTGGATATATAATATATGTTCACTGGAAATTTAATATGTTTGCACTGGATATAGATAATATATGTGCACTGGATATATTTATAATATATGTGCACTGGATATATTTATAATATATGTGCACTGGATATATAATATATGTACACTGGATATATAATATATGTGTGCAATGGAAATATAATATATGTGCACTGGATATTTAATATATGTGCACTGGATATTTAATATATGTGCACTGGATATTTAATATATTTGCACTGGATATTTAATATATGTGCACTGGATTTATTTAATATATATTCACTGGATATATAATATATGTGCACTGAATGTTTAATATATGTGCACTGGATATGTAATATATGTGCACTGGATTTATTTAATATATGTTCACTGGATATATAATATATGTGCACTGGATATTTAATATGTTTGCACTGGATATATATAATATATGTGCATGGATTTATTTAATTTATGTTCAATGGATATATAATATATGTGCACTGGATACTTTATATATGTGCACTGATATATTTATAATATATTTGCACTGGATATTTAATATATGTGCACTGGATTTATTTAATATATGTTCACTGGATAAACAATATATGTGCACTGGATATTTTTATTATATATGTGCACTGGATATTTGATATATGTGCACTTGATATTTTTATAATATATGTGCACTGGATATTTAATATATGTGCACTGGATTTATTTAATATATGTTCACTGGATATATAATATATGTGCACTGGATATTTAATATGTTTGCACTGGATATATATAATATATGTGCATGGACTTATTTAATTTATGTTCAATGGATATATAATATATGTGCACTGGATATTATATATATGTGCACTGGATATATTTATAATATATGTGCACTGGATATTTAATATATGTGCACTGGATTTATTTAATATATGTTCACTGGATAAATAATATATGTGCACTGGATATTTTTATAATATATGTGCACTGGATATTTTTATAATATATGTGCACTGGATATTTTTATAATATATGTGCACTGTATACTTAATATATGTGCACTGGATTTATTTAATATATGTTCACTGGATATATAATATATGTGCACTGGATATTTAATATCTTTGTGCTAGATATATATAATATACGTGCACTGGATATATGTAATATATGTGTACTGTATGTTTAATATATGTACACTGGATATATAATATGTGTGCACTGGATATTTAATATATGTGCACTGGATATTTAATATATGTGCACTGGATATTTAATATATTTGCACTGGATATTTAATATATGTGCACTGGATTTATTTAATATATGTTCACTGGATATATAATATATGTGCACTGGATATTTAATATATGTGAACTGTATATTTAATATATGTGCACTAGAATTATTTAATATATGTTCACTGGATATATAATATATGTGCACTAGATATTTAATATATGTGCACTGTATATTTAATATATGTGCACTGGATTTATTTAATATATGTTCACTGGATATATAATATATGTGCACTGGATATTTAATACATGTGCACTGGATATGTAATATATGTGCACTGGAATTATTTAATATATGTTCACTGGATATATAATATATGTGCACTGGATATTTAATATATGTGCAATGTATATTTAATATATGTGCACTGGATTTATTTAATATATGTTCACTGGATATATAATATATGTGCACTGGATATTTAATACATGTGCAATGTATATTTAATATATGTGCACTGGATTTATTTAATATATGTTCACTGGATATATAATATATGTGCACTGGATATTTAATACATGTGCACTGGATATGTAATAAATGTGCACTGGATTTATTTAATATATGTTCACTGGATATATAATATATGTGCACTGGATATTTAATATGTTTGCACTGGATATATATAATAATTGTGCATGGATTTATTTAATTTATGTTCAATGGATATATAATATATGTGCACTGGATATTTTATATATGTGCACTGGATATATTTATAATATATGTGCACTGGATATTTAATATATGTGCACTGGATTTATGTAATATATGTTCACTGGATAAATAATATATGTGAACTGGATATTTTTATAATATATGTGCACTGGATATTTAATATATGTGCACTGGATATTTTTATAATATATGTGCACTGGATATTTAATATATGTGCACTGGATTTATTTAAAATATGTTCACTGGATATATAATATATGTGCACTGGATATTTAATATCTTTGCGCTGGATATATATAATATACGTGCACTGGATATATATAATATATGTGTACTGTATGTTTAATATATGTGCACTGGATGTATAATATGTGTGCACTGGATATATTTAAAATATATGAGCACTGGATATTTAGTATATGTGCACTGGATTTATTTATTATATGTGCACTGGATATTTAATATATTTGCACTGGATATATATAATATATATGTGCACTGGATATATTTAATATATGCGCACTGGATATATAATATATGTTCACTGGATAAAATAAATATATGTGCACTGGATATAAATAATATATGTGCACTGGATCTATAATATATGTGCACTGGATATATAAAGTATGTGCACTTGATATTTAATATATGTGCACTGGATTTATTTCATATATGTGCACTTGATATTTAATATATGTGCACTGGATATATATAATATATGTGCACTGGATATTTAATATATGTGCACTGGATATTTAATATATGTGCACTAGATATATTTAATAAATTTTCACTGGATATATAATATATGTGCACTGGATTTATTTAATATATGTTCACTGGATATATAATATATGTGCAGTGGATATTTAATATATTTGCACTGGATATATTTATAATATATGTGCACTGGATATTTAATATATGCGCACTGGATTTATTTAATATATGTTCTCTGGATATATAATATATGTGCACTGGATATTTAATATGTTTGCACTGGATATATATAATATATGTGCACTGGATATATGTAATATATGTGTACTGCATATATAATATATGTGCACTGGATATATAATATGTGTGCACTGGATATTTAATATATGTGCACTGGATTTATTTAATATATGTTCACTGGATATTTAATATATGTGCACTGGATTTTACTTAATTTATTTTCATTGGATATATAATAAATGTGCACTGGATATTTAATATATGTGCATGGGATATATATAATATATGTGCACTGGATATATAATATATGTGTGCACTGGATATTTAATATATGTGCACTGGATATATAATATATGTGTGCACTGGATATTTAATATATGTGCACTGGATATATAATATATGTGCACTGGATAATTAATATATGTGCACTGGATATTTAATATATGTTCCCTGGATATATAATATATATGCACTGGATATATAATATATGTGTGCAATGGATATATAATATATGTGCACTGGGTATTTAATATGTTTGAACTGGATATATATAATATATGTGCACTGGATTTATTTAATATATGTTCAATGGATATATAATATATATGCACTGGATATTTTATATATGTGCACTGGATATATTTATAATGTATGTGCACTGGATATTTAATATATGTGCACTGGATTTATTTAATATATGTTCACTGGATATATAATGTATATGCACTGGATATTTAATATGTTTGCACTGGATATATATATATAATATATGTGCACTGGATTTATTTAATATATGTTCAATGGATAAATAATATATGTGCACTGGATATTTAATATATGTGCACTGGATATATTTATAATATATGTGCACTGGATATTTAATATATGTGCACTGGATTTATTTAATATATGTTCACTGGATATATAATATATGTGCACTGGATATATAATAAATGTGCACTGGATAAATAATATATGTGCACTGGATATAAATAATATAAGTGCACTGGATCTATAATATATGTGCACTGGATATATATAATATATGTGCACTGGATATATAATGTATGTGCACTGGATATTTAATATATGTGCACTGGATATTTTATATATGTGCACTGGATTTATTTAATATATGTTCACTGGATATAAAATATATGTGCACTGGATATTTAATATATGTGCACTGGATATATATATAATATGTGCACTGGATATTTAATATATGTGCACTGGATATTTAATATATGTGCACTAGATATATTTAATAAATGTTCACTGGATATATAATATATGAGCACTGGATATTTAATATTTGTGCACTGGATATATAATATATGTGCACTGGATATTTAATATATGTGCACTGGATTTATTTAATATATGTTCACTGGATATATAATATATGTTCACTGGATATTTAATATAAGTGCACTGGATATATTTATAATATATGTGTACTGGATATATAATATATGTGCACTGGATTTATTTAATATATGTTCTCTAAATATTTAATATATGTGCACTGTATATTTAATATATTTGCACTGGATATATACAATATATGTGCACTGGATATATATAATATATGTGTACTGGATATATAATATATGCGCACTGGATATATAATATGTGTGCACTGGATATTTAATATATGTTAACTGGATATATAATATATTTGCACTGGAAATTTAATATATGTGCACTGGATTTACTTAATTTATTTTCACTGGATATATAATATATGTGCACTGGATATTTAATATATGTGCACAGGATATATATAATATATGTGAACTGGATATATATAATATATGTGCACTGGATATATAATATATGTGTGCACTGGATATTTATTATATGTGCACTAGATATATAATATATGTGCACTGGATATTTAATATATATGCACTGGATTTATTTAATATATGTTCACTGGATATATAATATATATGCACTGGATATTTAATGTATGTGCAATGGATATATTTATAATATATGTGCACTGGATATTTAATATATGTACACTGGATTTATTTAATATGTGTTCACTGGATATATAATATATGTGCACAGGATATTTAATATGTTTGCACGGGATATATATAATATATGTGCACTGGATATATATAATATATGTGCACTGGATATATAATATATGTGTGCACTGGATATTTAATATATGTGCACTGGATATATAATATATGTGCACTGGATATTTAATATATGTGCACTGTATATTTAATATATGTGCACTGGATTTATTTAATATATGTTCACTGGATATATAATATATGTGCACTGGATATTTATTATATTTGCACTGGATATATTTATAATATATATGCACTGGATATTTAATATATGCGCACTGGATTTATTTAATATATGTTCTCTGGATATATAATATATGTGCACTGGATATTTAATAAGTTTGCACTGGATATATATATAATATATGTGCACTGGATATATATAATATATGTGTACTGGATATGTAACATATGTGCACTGGATATATAAAATTTGTGGGCACTGGATATTTAATATATGTGCACTGGATTTATTTAATATATGTTTATTGGATATATAATATATGTGCACTGGATATTTAATATATGTGCACTGGATTTATTTAATATATGTTCACTGGATATATAATATATGTGCACTGGATATTTAATATATGTGCACTGGATATATAATATATGTGCACTGGATATATTTATAATATATGTGCACTGGATATTTAATGTATGTGCACTGGATTTATTTAATATATGTTCACTGGATATATAATGTATATGCACTGGATATTTAATATGTTTGCACTGGATATATATATATAATATATGTGCACTGGATTTATTTAATAAATGTTCAATGGATTAATTATATATGTGCACTGGATATTTAATATATGTGCACTGGATATATTTATAATATATGTGCACTGGATATTTAATATATGTGCAATGGATAATTAATATATGTGCACTGGATATAAATAATATATGTGCACTGGATCTATAATATATGTGCACTGGATATATAATGTATGTGCACTGGATATTTAATATATGTGCACTGGATATTTTATATATGTGCACTGGATTTATTTAATATATGTTCACTGGATATATAATATATGTGCACTGGATATTTAATATATGTGCACTGGATATATTTATAATATATGTGCACTAGATATTTAATATAAGTGCACTGGATTGATTTAATATATGTGCACTTGATATTTAATATATGTGCACTGGATATATATAATATATGTGCACTGGATATTTAATATATGTGCACTGGATATTTAATATATGTGCACTGGATTTTACTTAATTTATTTTCACTGGATATATAATAAATGTGCACTGGATATTTAATATATGTGCATGGGATATATATAATATATGTGCACTGGATATATAATATATGTGTGCACTGGATATTTAATATATGTGCACTGGATATATAATATATGTGCACTGGATAATTAATATATGTGCACTGGATATTTAATATATGTTCACTGGATATATAATATATATGCACTGGATATATAATATATGTTTGCAAAGGATATATAATATATGTGCACTGGGTATTTAATATGTTTGAACTGGATATATATAATATATGTGCACTGGATTTATTTAATATATGTTCAATGGATATATAATATATATGCACTGGATATTTTATATATGTGCACTGGATATATTTAAAATGTATGTGCACTGGATATTTAATATATGTGCACTGGATTTATTTAATATATGTTCACTGGATATATAATGTATATGCACTGGATATTTAATATGTTTGCACTGGATATATATATATAATATATGTGCACTGGATTTATTTAATATATATTCAATGGGTAAATAATATATGTGCACTGGATATTTAATATATGTGCACTGGATATATTTATAATATATGTGCACTGGATATTTAATATATGTGCACTGGATTTATTTAATATATGTTCACTGGATATATAATATATGTGCACTGGATATTTAATATATGTGCACTGGATAATTAATATATGTGCACTGGATATAAATAATATAAGTGCACTGGATCTATAATATATGTGCACTGGATATATATAATATATGTGCACTGGATATATAATGTATGTGCACTGGATATTTAATATATGTGCACTGGATATTTTATATATGTGCACTGGATTTGTTTAATATATGTTCACTGGATATATAATATATGTGCACTGGATATTTAATATATGTGCACTGGATATATTTATAATATATGTGCACTAGATATTTAATATATGTGCACTGGATTGATTTAATATATGTGCACTTGATATTTAATATATGTGCACTGGATATATATAATATATGTGCACTGGATATTTAATATATGTGCACTGGATATTTAATATATGTGCACGGGATATATATAATATATGTGCACTGGATATATGTAATATATGTGCACTGGATATATAATATATGTGTGCACTAGATATTTAATATATGTGCACTGGATATATAATATATGTACACTGGATATATAATATATGTGCACTGGATTTATTTAAAATATGTTCACTGGATATATAATATATGTGCACTGGATATTTAATATATGTACACTGGATATATTTATAATATATGTGCACTGGATATTTAATAAGTTTGCACTGGATATATATATAATATATGTGCACTGGATATATATAATATATGTGTACTGGATATGTAACATATGTGCACTGGATATATAAAATTTGTGGGCACTGGATATTTAATATATGTGCACTGGATTTATTTAATATATGTTTATTGGATATATAATATATGTGCACTGGATATTTAATATATGTGCACTGGATTTATTTAATATATGTTCACTGGATATATAATATATGTGCACTGGATATTTAATATATGTGCACTGGATATATAATATATGTGCACTGGATATATTTATAATATATGTGCACTGGATATTTAATGTATGTGCACTGGATTTATTTAATATATGTTCACTGGATATATAATGTATATGCACTGGATATTTAATATGTTTGCACTGGATATATATATAATATATGTGCACTGGATTTATTTAATAAATGTTCAATGGATTAATTATATATGTGCACTGGATATTTAATATATGTGCACTGGATATATTTATAATATATGTGCACTGGATATTTAATATATGTGCAATGGATAATTAATATATGTGCACTGGATATAAATAATATATGTGCACTGGATCTATAATATATGTGCACTGGATATATAATGTATGTGCACTGGATATTTAATATATGTGCACTGGATATTTTATATATGTGCACTGGATTTATTTAATATATGTTCACTGGATATATAATATATGTGCACTGGATATTTAATATATGTGCACTGGATATATTTATAATATATGTGCACTAGATATTTAATATAAGTGCACTGGATTGATTTAATATATGTGCACTTGATATTTAATATATGTGCACTGGATATATATAATATATGTGCACTGGATATTTAATATATGTGCACTGGATATTTAATATATGTGCACTGGATTTTACTTAATTTATTTTCACTGGATATATAATAAATGTGCACTGGATATTTAATATATGTGCATGGGATATATATAATATATGTGCACTGGATATATAATATATGTGTGCACTGGATATTTAATATATGTGCACTGGATATATAATATATGTGCACTGGATAATTAATATATGTGCACTGGATATTTAATATATGTTCACTGGATATATAATATATATGCACTGGATATATAATATATGTTTGCAATGGATATATAATATATGTGCACTGGGTATTTAATATGTTTGAACTGGATATATATAATATATGTGCACTGGATTTATTTAATATATGTTCAATGGATATATAATATATATGCACTGGATATTTTATATATGTGCACTGGATATATTTATAATGTATGTGCACTGGATATTTAATATATGTGCACTGGATTTATTTAATATATGTTCACTGGATATATAATGTATATGCACTGGATATTTAATATGTTTGCACTGGATATATATATATAATATATGTGCACTGGATTTATTTAATATATATTCAATGGGTAAATAATATATGTGCACTGGATATTTAATATATGTGCACTGGATATATTTATAATATATGTGCACTGGATATTTAATATATGTGCACTGGATTTATTTAATATATGTTCACTGGATATATAATATATGTGCACTGGATATTTAATATATGTGCACTGGATAATTAATATATGTGCACTGGATATAAATAATATAAGTGCACTGGATCTATAATATATGTGCACTGGATATATATAATATATGTGCACTGGATATATAATGTATGTGCACTGGATATTTAATATATGTGCACTGGATATTTTATATATGTGCACTGGATTTATTTAATATATGTTCACTGGATATATAATATATGTGCACTGGATATTTAATATATGTGCACTGGATATATTTATAATATATGTGCACTAGATATTTAATATATGTGCACTGGATTGATTTAATATATGTGCACTTGATATTTAATATATGTGCACTGGATATATATAATATATGTGCACTGGATATTTAATATATGTGCACTGGATATTTAATATATGTGCACGGGATATATATAATATATGTGCACTGGATATATGTAATATATGTGCACTGGATATATAATATATGTGTGCACTAGATATTTAATATATGTGCACTGGATATATAATATATGTACACTGGATATATAATATATGTGCACTGGATTTATTTAAAATATGTTCACTGGATATATAATATATGTGCACTGGATATTTAATATATGTACACTGGATATATTTATAATATATGTGCACTGGATATTTAATATATGTACACTGGATATATAATAAATGTGCACTTGATATTTAATATATGTGCACGGTATATATATAATATATAAATACTGGATATATAATATATGTGCACTGGATTTTACTTAATTTATGTTCACTGGATATATAATAAATGTGCACTGGATATTTAATATATGTGCACGGTATATATATAATATATGTGCACTGGATATATAATATATGTGCACTGGATAATTAATATATGTGCACTGGATATTTAATATATGTGCACTGGATTTATTTATTATATGTTCACTGAATATATAATATATGTGCACTGGATATATAATATATGTGTGCACTGGATATTTAATATATGTGCACTGGATATATAATATATGTTCACTGGAAATTTAATATATGTGCACTGGATTTATTTAATATATGTTCACTGGATATATAATATATATGCACTGGATATTTAATATATGTGCAATGGATATATTTATAATATATGTGCACTGGATATTTAATATATGTACACTGGATTTATTTAATATGTGTTCACTGGATATATAATATATGTGCACTGGATATTTAATATGTTTGCACGGGATATATATAATATATGTGCACTGGATATATATAATATATGTGCACTGGATATATAATATATGTGTGCACTGGATATTTAATATATGTGCACTGGATATATAATATATGTCCACTGGATATTTAATATATGTGCACTGTATATTCAATATATGTGCACTGGATTTATTTAATATATGTTCACTGGATATATAATATATGTGCACTGGATATTTATTATATTTGCACTGGATATATTTATAATATATGTGCACTGGATATTTAATATATGCGCACTGGATTTATTTAATATATGTTCTCTGGATATATAATATATGTGCACTGGATATTTAATAAGTTTGCACTGGATATATATATAATATATGTGCACTGGAAATATATAATATATGTGTACTGGATATATAACATATGTGCACTGGATATATAAAATTTGTGGGCACTGGATATTTAATATATGTGCACTGGATTTATTTAATATATGTTTATTGGATATATAATATATGTGCACTGGATATTTAATATATGTGCACTGGATTTATTTAATATATGTTCACTGGATATATAATATATGTGCACTGGATATTTAATATATGTGCACTGGATATATAATATATGTGCACTGGATATATTTATAATATATGTGCACTGAATATTTAATGAATGTGCACTGGATTTATTTAATATATGTTCACTGGATATATAATGTATATGCACTGGATATTTAATATGTTTGCACTGGATATATATATAATATATGTGCACTGGATTTATTTAATAAATGTTCAATGGATTAATTATATATGTGCACTGGATATTTAATATATGTGCACTGGATATATTTATAATATATGTGCACTGGATATTTAATATATGTGCACTGGATATTTAATATATGTGCAATGGATAATTAATATATGTGCACTGGATATAAATAATATATGTGCACTGGATCTATAATATATGTGCACTGGATATATAATGTATGTGCACTGGATATTTAATATATGTGCACTGGATATTTTATATATGTGCACTGGATTTATTTAATATATGTTCACTGGATATATAATATATGTGCACTGGATATTTAATATATGTGCACTGGATATATTTATAATATATGTGCACTAGATATTTAATATATGTGCACTGGATATTTAATATATGTGCACTGGATATATTTATAATATATGTGCACTAGATATTTAATATATGTGCACTGGATTGATTTAATATATGTGCACTTGATATTTAATATATGTGCACTGGATATATATAATATATGTGCACTGGATATTTAATATATGTGCACTGGATATTTAATATATGTGCACGGGATATATATCATATATGTGCACTGGATATATGTAATATATGTGCACTGGATATATAATATATGTGTGCACTAGATATTTAATATATGTGCACTGGATATATAATATATGTACACTGGATATATAATATATGTGCACTGGATTTATTTAAAATATGTTCACTGGATATATAATATATGTGCACTGGATATTTAATATATGTACACTGGATATATTTATAATATATGTGCACTGGATATTTAATATATGTACACTGGATATATAATAAATGTGCACTGGATATTTAATATATGTGCACGGTATATATATAATATATAAGTACTGGATATATAATATATGTGCACTGGATTTTACTTAATTTATGTTCACTGGATATATAATAAATGTGCACTGGATATTTAATATATGTGCACGGTATATATATAATATATGTGCACTGGATATATAATATATGTGCACTGGATAATTAATATATGTGCACTGGATATTTAATATATGTGCACTGGATTTATTTATTATATGTTCACTGGATATATAATATATGTGCACTGGATATATAATATATGTGTGCACTGGATATTTAATATATGTGCACTGGATATATAATATATGTTCACTGGAAATTTAATATGTTTGCACTGGATATAGATAATATATGTGCACTGGATATATTTATAATATATGTGCACTGGATATATTTATAATATATGTGCACTGGATATATAATATATGTACACTGGATATATAATATATGTGTGCAATGGAAATATAATATATGTGCACTGGATATTTAATATATGTGCACTGGATATTTAATATATGTGCACTGGATATTTAATATATTTGCACTGGATATTTAATATATGTGCACTGGATTTATTTAATATATATTCACTGGATATATAATATATGTGCACTGAATGTTTAATATATGTGCACTGGATATGTAATATATGTGCACTGGATTTATTTAATATATGTTCACTGGATATATAATATATGTGCACTGGATATTTAATATGTTTGCACTGGATATATATAATATATGTGCATGGATTTATTTAATTTATGTTCAATGGATATATAATATATGTGCACTGGATACTTTATATATGTGCACTGGATATATTTATAATATATTTGCACTGGATATTTAATATATGTGCACTGGATTTATTTAATATATGTTCACTGGATAAACAATATATGTGCACTGGATATTTTTATTATATATGTGCACTGGATATTTGATATATGTGCACTTGATATTTTTATAATATATGTGCACTGGATATTTAATATATGTGCACTGGATTTATTTAATATATGTTCACTGGATATATAATATATGTGCACTGGATATTTAATATGTTTGCACTGGATATATATAATATATGTGCATGGACTTATTTAATTTATGTTCAATGGATATATAATATATGTGCACTGGATATTATATATATGTGCACTGGATATATTTATAATATATGTGCACTGGATATTTAATATATGTGCACTGGATTTATTTAATATATGTTCACTGGATAAATAATATATGTGCACTGGATATTTTTATAATATATGTGCACTGGATATTTTTATAATATATGTGCACTGGATATTTTTATAATATATGTGCACTGTATACTTAATATATGTGCACTGGATTTATTTAATATATGTTCACTGGATATATAATATATGTGCACTGGATATTTAATATCTTTGTGCTAGATATATATAATATACGTGCACTGGATATATGTAATATATGTGTACTGTATGTTTAATATATGTACACTGGATATATAATATGTGTGCACTGGATATTTAATATATGTGCACTGGATATTTGATATATGTGCACTGGATATTTAATATATTTGCACTGGATATTTAATATATGTGCACTGGATTTATTTAATATATGTTCACTGGATATATAATATATGTGCACTGGATATTTAATATATGTGAACTGTATATTTAATATATGTGCACTAGAATTATTTAATATATGTTCACTGGATATATAATATATGTGCACTAGATATTTAATATATGTGCACTGTATATTTAATATATGTGCACTGGATTTATTTAATATATGTTCACTGGATATATAATATATGTGCACTGGATATTTAATACATGTGCACTGGATATGTAATATATGTGCACTGGAATTATTTAATATATGTTCACTGGATATATAATATATGTGCACTGGATATTTAATATATGTGCAATGTATATTTAATATATGTGCACTGGATTTATTTAATATATGTTCACTGGATATATAATATATGTGCACTGGATATTTAATACATGTGCAATGTATATTTAATATATGTGCACTGGATTTATTTAATATATGTTCACTGGATATATAATATATGTGCACTGGATATTTAATACATGTGCACTGGATATGTAATAAATGTGCACTGGATTTATTTAATATATGTTCACTGGATATATAATATATGTGCACTGGATATTTAATATGTTTGCACTGGATATATATAATAATTGTGCATGGATTTATTTAATTTATGTTCAATGGATATATAATATATGTGCACTGGATATTTTATATATGTGCACTGGATATATTTATAATATATGTGCACTGGATATTTAATATATGTGCACTGGATTTATGTAATATATGTTCACTGGATAAATAATATATGTGAACTGGATATTTTTATAATATATGTGCACTGGATATTTAATATATGTGCACTGGATATTTTTATAATATATGTGCACTGGATATTTAATATATGTGCACTGGATTTATTTAAAATATGTTCACTGGATATATAATATATGTGCACTGGATATTTAATATCTTTGCGCTGGATATATATAATATACGTGCACTGGATATATATAATATATGTGTACTGTATGTTTAATATATGTGCACTGGATGTATAATATGTGTGCACTGGATATATTTAAAATATATGAGCACTGGATATTTAGTATATGTGCACTGGATTTATTTATTATATGTGCACTGGATATTTAATATATTTGCACTGGATATATATAATATATATGTGCACTGGATATATTTAATATATGCGCACTGGATATATAATATATGTTCACTGGATAAAATAAATATATGTGCACTGGATATAAATAATATATGTGCACTGGATCTATAATATATGTGCACTGGATATATAAAGTATGTGCACTTGATATTTAATATATGTGCACTGGATTTATTTCATATATGTGCACTTGATATTTAATATATGTGCACTGGATATATATAATATATGTGCACTGGATATTTAATATATGTGCACTGGATATTTAATATATGTGCACTAGATATATTTAATAAATTTTCACTGGATATATAATATATGTGCACTGGATTTATTTAATATATGTTCACTGGATATATAATATATGTGCAGTGGATATTTAATATATTTGCACTGGATATATTTATAATATATGTGCACTGGATATTTAATATATGCGCACTGGATTTATTTAATATATGTTCTCTGGATATATAATATATGTGCACTGGATATTTAATATGTTTGCACTGGATATATATAATATATGTGCACTGGATATATGTAATATATGTGTACTGCATATATAATATATGTGCACTGGATATATAATATGTGTGCACTGGATATTTAATATATGTGCACTGGATTTATTTAATATATGTTCACTGGATATTTAATATATGTGCACTGGATTTTACTTAATTTATTTTCATTGGATATATAATAAATGTGCACTGGATATTTAATATATGTGCATGGGATATATATAATATATGTGCACTGGATATATAATATATGTGTGCACTGGATATTTAATATATGTGCACTGGATATATAATATATGTGTGCACTGGATATTTAATATATGTGCACTGGATATATAATATATGTGCACTGGATAATTAATATATGTGCACTGGATATTTAATATATGTTCCCTGGATATATAATATATATGCACTGGATATATAATATATGTGTGCAATGGATATATAATATATGTGCACTGGGTATTTAATATGTTTGAACTGGATATATATAATATATGTGCACTGGATTTATTTAATATATGTTCAATGGATATATAATATATATGCACTGGATATTTTATATATGTGCACTGGATATATTTATAATGTATGTGCACTGGATATTTAATATATGTGCACTGGATTTATTTAATATATGTTCACTGGATATATAATGTATATGCACTGGATATTTAATATGTTTGCACTGGATATATATATATAATATATGTGCACTGGATTTATTTAATATATGTTCAATGGATAAATAATATATGTGCACTGGATATTTAATATATGTGCACTGGATATATTTACAATATATGTGCACTGGATATTTAATATATGTGCACTGGATTTATTTAATATATGTTCACTGGATATATAATATATGTGCACTGGATATATAATAAATGTGCACTGGATAAATAATATATGTGCACTGGATATAAATAATATAAGTGCACTGGATCTATAATATATGTGCACTGGATATATATAATATATGTGCACTGGATATATAATGTATGTGCACTGGATATTTAATATATGTGCACTGGATATTTTATATATGTGCACTGGATTTATTTAATATATGTTCACTGGATATAAAATATATGTGCACTGGATATTTAATATATGTGCACTGGATATATATATAATATGTGCACTGGATATTTAATATATGTGCACTGGATATTTAATATATGTGCACTAGATATATTTAATAAATGTTCACTGGATATATAATATATGAGCACTGGATATTTAATATTTGTGCACTGGATATATAATATATGTGCACTGGATATTTAATATATGTGCACTGGATTTATTTAATATATGTTCACTGGATATATAATATATGTTCACTGGATATTTAATATAAGTGCACTGGATATATTTATAATATATGTGTACTGGATATATAATATATGTGCACTGGATTTATTTAATATATGTTCTCTAAATATTTAATATATGTGCACTGTATATTTAATATATTTGCACTGGATATATACAATATATGTGCACTGGATATATATAATATATGTGTACTGGATATATAATATATGCGCACTGGATATATAATATGTGTGCACTGGATATTTAATATATGTTAACTGGATATATAATATATTTGCACTGGAAATTTAATATATGTGCACTGGATTTACTTAATTTATTTTCACTGGATATATAATATATGTGCACTGGATATTTAATATATGTGCACAGGATATATATAATATATGTGAACTGGATATATATAATATATGTGCACTGGATATATAATATATGTGTGCACTGGATATTTATTATATGTGCACTAGATATATAATATATGTGCACTGGATATTTAATATATGTGCACTGGATTTATTTAATATATGTTCACTGGATATATAATATATATGCACTGGATATTTAATATATGTGCAATGGATATATTTATAATATATGTGCACTGGATATTTAATATATGTACACTGGATTTATATAATATGTGTTCACTGGATATATAATATATGTGCACTGGATATTTAATATGTTTGCACGGGATATATATAATATATGTGCACTGGATATATATAATATATGTGCACTGGATATATAATATATGTGTGCACTGGATATTTAATATATATGCACTGGATATATAATATATGTGCACTGGATATTTAATATATGTGCACTGTATATTTAATATATGTGCACTGGATTTATTTAATATATGTTCACTGGATATATAATATATGTGCACTGGATATTTAATATATGTGCACTGTATATTTAATATATGTGCACTGGATTTATTTAATATATGTTCACTGGATATATAATATATATGCACTGGATATTTAATATATGTGCAATGGATATATTTATAATATATGTGCACTGGATATTTAATATGTTTGCACGGGATATATATAATATATGTGCACTGGATATATATAATATATGTGCACTGGATATATAATATATGTGTGCACTGGATATTTAATATATGTGCACTGGATATATAATATATGTGCACTGGATATTTAATATATGTGCACTTTATATTTAATATATGTGCACTGGATTTATTTAATATATGTTCACTGGATATATAATATATGTGCACTGGATATTTATTATATTTGCACTGGATATATTTATAATATATATGCACTGGATATTTAATATATGCGCACTGGATTTATTTAATATATGTTCTCTGGATATATAATATATGTGCACTGGATATTTAATAAGTTTGCACTGGATATATATATAATATATGTGCACTGGATATATATAATATATGTGTACTGGATATGTAACATATGTGCACTGGATATATAAAATTTGTGGGCACTGGATATTTAATATATGTGCACTGGATTTATTTAATATATGTTTATTGGATATATAATATATGTGCACTGGATATTTAATATATGTGCACTGGATTTATTTAATATATGTTCACTGGATATATAATATATGTGCACTGGATATTTAATATATGTGCACTGGATATATAATATATGTGCACTGGATATATTTATAATATATGTGCACTGGATATTTAATGTATGTGCACTGGATTTATTTAATATATGTTCACTGGATATATAATGTATATGCACTGGATATTTAATATGTTTGCACTGGATATATATATAATATATGTGCACTGGATTTATTTAATAAATGTTCAATGGATTAATTATATATGTGCACTGGATATTTAATATATGTGCACTGGATATATTTATAATATATGTGCACTGGATATTTAATATATGTGCAATGGATAATTAATATATGTGCACTGGATATAAATAATATATGTGCACTGGATCTATAATATATGTGCACTGGATATATAATGTATGTGCACTGGATATTTAATATATGTGCACTGGATATTTTATATATGTGCACTGGATTTATTTAATATATGTTCACTGGATATATAATATATGTGCACTGGATATTTAATATATGTGCACTGGATATATTTATAATATATGTGCACTAGATATTTAATATAAGTGCACTGGATTGATTTAATATATGTGCACTTGATATTTAATATATGTGCACTGGATATATATAATATATGTGCACTGGATATTTAATATATGTGCACTGGATATTTAATATATGTGCACTGGATTTTACTTAATTTATTTTCACTGGATATATAATAAATGTGCACTGGATATTTAATATATGTGCATGGGATATATATAATATATGTGCACTGGATATATAATATATGTGTGCACTGGATATTTAATATATGTGCACTGGATATATAATATATGTGCACTGGATAATTAATATATGTGCACTGGATATTTAATATATGTTCACTGGATATATAATATATATGCACTGGATATATAATATATGTTTGCAAAGGATATATAATATATGTGCACTGGGTATTTAATATGTTTGAACTGGATATATATAATATATGTGCACTGGATTTATTTAATATATGTTCAATGGATATATAATATATATGCACTGGATATTTTATATATGTGCACTGGATATATTTAAAATGTATGTGCACTGGATATTTAATATATGTGCACTGGATTTATTTAATATATGTTCACTGGATATATAATGTATATGCACTGGATATTTAATATGTTTGCACTGGATATATATATATAATATATGTGCACTGGATTTATTTAATATATATTCAATGGGTAAATAATATATGTGCACTGGATATTTAATATATGTGCACTGGATATATTTATAATATATGTGCACTGGATATTTAATATATGTGCACTGGATTTATTTAATATATGTTCACTGGATATATAATATATGTGCACTGGATATTTAATATATGTGCACTGGATAATTAATATATGTGCACTGGATATAAATAATATAAGTGCACTGGATCTATAATATATGTGCACTGGATATATATAATATATGTGCACTGGATATATAATGTATGTGCACTGGATATTTAATATATGTGCACTGGATATTTTATATATGTGCACTGGATTTGTTTAATATATGTTCACTGGATATATAATATATGTGCACTGGATATTTAATATATGTGCACTGGATATATTTATAATATATGTGCACTAGATATTTAATATATGTGCACTGGATTGATTTAATATATGTGCACTTGATATTTAATATATGTGCACTGGATATATATAATATATGTGCACTGGATATTTAATATATGTGCACTGGATATTTAATATATGTGCACGGGATATATATAATATATGTGCACTGGATATATGTAATATATGTGCACTGGATATATAATATATGTGTGCACTAGATATTTAATATATGTGCACTGGATATATAATATATGTACACTGGATATATAATATATGTGCACTGGATTTATTTAAAATATGTTCACTGGATATATAATATATGTGCACTGGATATTTAATATATGTACACTGGATATATTTATAATATATGTGCACTGGATATTTAATAAGTTTGCACTGGATATATATATAATATATGTGCACTGGATATATATAATATATGTGTACTGGATATGTAACATATGTGCACTGGATATATAAAATTTGTGGGCACTGGATATTTAATATATGTGCACTGGATTTATTTAATATATGTTTATTGGATATATAATATATGTGCACTGGATATTTAATATATGTGCACTGGATTTATTTAATATATGTTCACTGGATATATAATATATGTGCACTGGATATTTAATATATGTGCACTGGATATATAATATATGTGCACTGGATATATTTATAATATATGTGCACTGGATATTTAATGTATGTGCACTGGATTTATTTAATATATGTTCACTGGATATATAATGTATATGCACTGGATATTTAATATGTTTGCACTGGATATATATATAATATATGTGCACTGGATTTATTTAATAAATGTTCAATGGATTAATTATATATGTGCACTGGATATTTAATATATGTGCACTGGATATATTTATAATATATGTGCACTGGATATTTAATATATGTGCAATGGATAATTAATATATGTGCACTGGATATAAATAATATATGTGCACTGGATCTATAATATATGTGCACTGGATATATAATGTATGTGCACTGGATATTTAATATATGTGCACTGGATATTTTATATATGTGCACTGGATTTATTTAATATATGTTCACTGGATATATAATATATGTGCACTGGATATTTAATATATGTGCACTGGATATATTTATAATATATGTGCACTAGATATTTAATATAAGTGCACTGGATTGATTTAATATATGTGCACTTGATATTTAATATATGTGCACTGGATATATATAATATATGTGCACTGGATATTTAATATATGTGCACTGGATATTTAATATATGTGCACTGGATTTTACTTAATTTATTTTCACTGGATATATAATAAATGTGCACTGGATATTTAATATATGTGCATGGGATATATATAATATATGTGCACTGGATATATAATATATGTGTGCACTGGATATTTAATATATGTGCACTGGATATATAATATATGTGCACTGGATAATTAATATATGTGCACTGGATATTTAATATATGTTCACTGGATATATAATATATATGCACTGGATATATAATATATGTTTGCAATGGATATATAATATATGTGCACTGGGTATTTAATATGTTTGAACTGGATATATATAATATATGTGCACTGGATTTATTTAATATATGTTCAATGGATATATAATATATATGCACTGGATATTTTATATATGTGCACTGGATATATTTATAATGTATGTGCACTGGATATTTAATATATGTGCACTGGATTTATTTAATATATGTTCACTGGATATATAATGTATATGCACTGGATATTTAATATGTTTGCACTGGATATATATATATAATATATGTGCACTGGATTTATTTAATATATATTCAATGGGTAAATAATATATGTGCACTGGATATTTAATATATGTGCACTGGATATATTTATAATATATGTGCACTGGATATTTAATATATGTGCACTGGATTTATTTAATATATGTTCACTGGATATATAATATATGTGCACTGGATATTTAATATATGTGCACTGGATAATTAATATATGTGCACTGGATATAAATAATATAAGTGCACTGGATCTATAATATATGTGCACTGGATATATATAATATATGTGCACTGGATATATAATGTATGTGCACTGGATATTTAATATATGTGCACTGGATATTTTATATATGTGCACTGGATTTATTTAATATATGTTCACTGGATATATAATATATGTGCACTGGATATTTAATATATGTGCACTGGATATATTTATAATATATGTGCACTAGATATTTAATATATGTGCACTGGATTGATTTAATATATGTGCACTTGATATTTAATATATGTGCACTGGATATATATAATATATGTGCACTGGATATTTAATATATGTGCACTGGATATTTAATATATGTGCACGGGATATATATAATATATGTGCACTGGATATATGTAATATATGTGCACTGGATATATAATATATGTGTGCACTAGATATTTAATATATGTGCACTGGATATATAATATATGTACACTGGATATATAATATATGTGCACTGGATTTATTTAAAATATGTTCACTGGATATATAATATATGTGCACTGGATATTTAATATATGTACACTGGATATATTTATAATATATGTGCACTGGATATTTAATATATGTACACTGGATATATAATAAATGTGCACTTGATATTTAATATATGTGCACGGTATATATATAATATATAAATACTGGATATATAATATATGTGCACTGGATTTTACTTAATTTATGTTCACTGGATATATAATAAATGTGCACTGGATATTTAATATATGTGCACGGTATATATATAATATATGTGCACTGGATATATAATATATGTGCACTGGATAATTAATATATGTGCACTGGATATTTAATATATGTGCACTGGATTTATTTATTATATGTTCACTGAATATATAATATATGTGCACTGGATATATAATATATGTGTGCACTGGATATTTAATATATGTGCACTGGATATATAATATATGTTCACTGGAAATTTAATATATGTGCACTGGATTTATTTAATATATGTTCACTGGATATATAATATATATGCACTGGATATTTAATATATGTGCAATGGATATATTTATAATATATGTGCACTGGATATTTAATATATGTACACTGGATTTATTTAATATGTGTTCACTGGATATATAATATATGTGCACTGGATATTTAATATGTTTGCACGGGATATATATAATATATGTGCACTGGATATATATAATATATGTGCACTGGATATATAATATATGTGTGCACTGGATATTTAATATATGTGCACTGGATATATAATATATGTCCACTGGATATTTAATATATGTGCACTGTATATTCAATATATGTGCACTGGATTTATTTAATATATGTTCACTGGATATATAATATATGTGCACTGGATATTTATTATATTTGCACTGGATATATTTATAATATATGTGCACTGGATATTTAATATATGCGCACTGGATTTATTTAATATATGTTCTCTGGATATATAATATATGTGCACTGGATATTTAATAAGTTTGCACTGGATATATATATAATATATGTGCACTGGAAATATATAATATATGTGTACTGGATATATAACATATGTGCACTGGATATATAAAATTTGTGGGCACTGGATATTTAATATATGTGCACTGGATTTATTTAATATATGTTTATTGGATATATAATATATGTGCACTGGATATTTAATATATGTGCACTGGATTTATTTAATATATGTTCACTGGATATATAATATATGTGCACTGGATATTTAATATATGTGCACTGGATATATAATATATGTGCACTGGATATATTTATAATATATGTGCACTGAATATTTAATGTATGTGCACTGGATTTATTTAATATATGTTCACTGGATATATAATGTATATGCACTGGATATTTAATATGTTTGCACTGGATATATATATAATATATGTGCACTGGATTTATTTAATAAATGTTCAATGGATTAATTATATATGTGCACTGGATATTTAATATATGTGCACTGGATATATTTATAATATATGTGCACTGGATATTTAATATATGTGCACTGGATATTTAATATATGTGCAATGGATAATTAATATATGTGCACTGGATATAAATAATATATGTGCACTGGATCTATAATATATGTGCACTGGATATATAATGTATGTGCACTGGATATTTAATATATGTGCACTGGATATTTTATATATGTGCACTGGATTTATTTAATATATGTTCACTGGATATATAATATATGTGCACTGGATATTTAATATATGTGCACTGGATATATTTATAATATATGTGCACTAGATATTTAATATATGTGCACTGGATATTTAATATATGTGCACTGGATATATTTATAATATATGTGCACTAGATATTTAATATATGTGCACTGGATTGATTTAATATATGTGCACTTGATATTTAATATATGTGCACTGGATATATATAATATATGTGCACTGGATATTTAATATATGTGCACTGGATATTTAATATATGTGCACGGGATATATATCATATATGTGCACTGGATATATGTAATATATGTGCACTGGATATATAATATATGTGTGCACTAGATATTTAATATATGTGCACTGGATATATAATATATGTACACTGGATATATAATATATGTGCACTGGATTTATTTAAAATATGTTCACTGGATATATAATATATGTGCACTGGATATTTAATATATGTACACTGGATATATTTATAATATATGTGCACTGGATATTTAATATATGTACACTGGATATATAATAAATGTGCACTGGATATTTAATATATGTGCACGGTATATATATAATATATAAGTACTGGATATATAATATATGTGCACTGGATTTTACTTAATTTATGTTCACTGGATATATAATAAATGTGCACTGGATATTTAATATATGTGCACGGTATATATATAATATATGTGCACTGGATATATAATATATGTGCACTGGATAATTAATATATGTGCACTGGATATTTAATATATGTGCACTGGATTTATTTATTATATGTTCACTGGATATATAATATATGTGCACTGGATATATAATATATGTGTGCACTGGATATTTAATATATGTGCACTGGATATATAATATATGTTCACTGGAAATTTAATATGTTTGCACTGGATATAGATAATATATGTGCACTGGATATATTTATAATATATGTGCACTGGATATATTTATAATATATGTGCACTGGATATATAATATATGTACACTGGATATATAATATATGTGTGCAATGGAAATATAATATATGTGCACTGGATATTTAATATATGTGCACTGGATATTTAATATATGTGCACTGGATATTTAATATATTTGCACTGGATATTTAATATATGTGCACTGGATTTATTTAATATATATTCACTGGATATATAATATATGTGCACTGAATGTTTAATATATGTGCACTGGATATGTAATATATGTGCACTGGATTTATTTAATATATGTTCACTGGATATATAATATATGTGCACTGGATATTTAATATGTTTGCACTGGATATATATAATATATGTGCATGGATTTATTTAATTTATGTTCAATGGATATATAATATATGTGCACTGGATACTTTATATATGTGCACTGGATATATTTATAATATATTTGCACTGGATATTTAATATATGTGCACTGGATTTATTTAATATATGTTCACTGGATAAACAATATATGTGCACTGGATATTTTTATTATATATGTGCACTGGATATTTGATATATGTGCACTTGATATTTTTATAATATATGTGCACTGGATATTTAATATATGTGCACTGGATTTATTTAATATATGTTCACTGGATATATAATATATGTGCACTGGATATTTAATATGTTTGCACTGGATATATATAATATATGTGCATGGACTTATTTAATTTATGTTCAATGGATATATAATATATGTGCACTGGATATTATATATATGTGCACTGGATATATTTATAATATATGTGCACTGGATATTTAATATATGTGCACTGGATTTATTTAATATATGTTCACTGGATAAATAATATATGTGCACTGGATATTTTTATAATATATGTGCACTGGATATTTTTATAATATATGTGCACTGGATATTTTTATAATATATGTGCACTGTATACTTAATATATGTGCACTGGATTTATTTAATATATGTTCACTGGATATATAATATATGTGCACTGGATATTTAATATCTTTGTGCTAGATATATATAATATACGTGCACTGGATATATGTAATATATGTGTACTGTATGTTTAATATATGTACACTGGATATATAATATGTGTGCACTGGATATTTAATATATGTGCACTGGATATTTGATATATGTGCACTGGATATTTAATATATTTGCACTGGATATTTAATATATGTGCACTGGATTTATTTAATATATGTTCACTGGATATATAATATATGTGCACTGGATATTTAATATATGTGAACTGTATATTTAATATATGTGCACTAGAATTATTTAATATATGTTCACTGGATATATAATATATGTGCACTAGATATTTAATATATGTGCACTGTATATTTAATATATGTGCACTGGATTTATTTAATATATGTTCACTGGATATATAATATATGTGCACTGGATATTTAATACATGTGCACTGGATATGTAATATATGTGCACTGGAATTATTTAATATATGTTCACTGGATATATAATATATGTGCACTGGATATTTAATATATGTGCAATGTATATTTAATATATGTGCACTGGATTTATTTAATATATGTTCACTGGATATATAATATATGTGCACTGGATATTTAATACATGTGCAATGTATATTTAATATATGTGCACTGGATTTATTTAATATATGTTCACTGGATATATAATATATGTGCACTGGATATTTAATACATGTGCACTGGATATGTAATAAATGTGCACTGGATTTATTTAATATATGTTCACTGGATATATAATATATGTGCACTGGATATTTAATATGTTTGCACTGGATATATATAATAATTGTGCATGGATTTATTTAATTTATGTTCAATGGATATATAATATATGTGCACTGGATATTTTATATATGTGCACTGGATATATTTATAATATATGTGCACTGGATATTTAATATATGTGCACTGGATTTATGTAATATATGTTCACTGGATAAATAATATATGTGAACTGGATATTTTTATAATATATGTGCACTGGATATTTAATATATGTGCACTGGATATTTTTATAATATATGTGCACTGGATATTTAATATATGTGCACTGGATTTATTTAAAATATGTTCACTGGATATATAATATATGTGCACTGGATATTTAATATCTTTGCGCTGGATATATATAATATACGTGCACTGGATATATATAATATATGTGTACTGTATGTTTAATATATGTGCACTGGATGTATAATATGTGTGCACTGGATATATTTAAAATATATGAGCACTGGATATTTAGTATATGTGCACTGGATTTATTTATTATATGTGCACTGGATATTTAATATATTTGCACTGGATATATATAATATATATGTGCACTGGATATATTTAATATATGCGCACTGGATATATAATATATGTTCACTGGATAAAATAAATATATGTGCACTGGATATAAATAATATATGTGCACTGGATCTATAATATATGTGCACTGGATATATAAAGTATGTGCACTTGATATTTAATATATGTGCACTGGATTTATTTCATATATGTGCACTTGATATTTAATATATGTGCACTGGATATATATAATATATGTGCACTGGATATTTAATATATGTGCACTGGATATTTAATATATGTGCACTAGATATATTTAATAAATTTTCACTGGATATATAATATATGTGCACTGGATTTATTTAATATATGTTCACTGGATATATAATATATGTGCAGTGGATATTTAATATATTTGCACTGGATATATTTATAATATATGTGCACTGGATATTTAATATATGCGCACTGGATTTATTTAATATATGTTCTCTGGATATATAATATATGTGCACTGGATATTTAATATGTTTGCACTGGATATATATAATATATGTGCACTGGATATATGTAATATATGTGTACTGCATATATAATATATGTGCACTGGATATATAATATGTGTGCACTGGATATTTAATATATGTGCACTGGATTTATTTAATATATGTTCACTGGATATTTAATATATGTGCACTGGATTTTACTTAATTTATTTTCATTGGATATATAATAAATGTGCACTGGATATTTAATATATGTGCATGGGATATATATAATATATGTGCACTGGATATATAATATATGTGTGCACTGGATATTTAATATATGTGCACTGGATATATAATATATGTGTGCACTGGATATTTAATATATGTGCACTGGATATATAATATATGTGCACTGGATAATTAATATATGTGCACTGGATATTTAATATATGTTCCCTGGATATATAATATATATGCACTGGATATATAATATATGTGTGCAATGGATATATAATATATGTGCACTGGGTATTTAATATGTTTGAACTGGATATATATAATATATGTGCACTGGATTTATTTAATATATGTTCAATGGATATATAATATATATGCACTGGATATTTTATATATGTGCACTGGATATATTTATAATGTATGTGCACTGGATATTTAATATATGTGCACTGGATTTATTTAATATATGTTCACTGGATATATAATGTATATGCACTGGATATTTAATATGTTTGCACTGGATATATATATATAATTATATGTGCACTGGATTTATTTAATATATGTTCAATGGATAAATAATATATGTGCACTGGATATTTAATATATGTGCACTGGATATATTTACAATATATGTGCACTGGATATTTAATATATGTGCACTGGATTTATTTAATATATGTTCACTGGATATATAATATATGTGCACTGGATATATAATAAATGTGCACTGGATAAATAATATATGTGCACTGGATATAAATAATATAAGTGCACTGGATCTATAATATATGTGCACTGGATATATATAATATATGTGCACTGGATATATAATGTATGTGCACTGGATATTTAATATATGTGCACTGGATATTTTATATATGTGCACTGGATTTATTTAATATATGTTCACTGGATATAAAATATATGTGCACTGGATATTTAATATATGTGCACTGGATATATATATAATATGTGCACTGGATATTTAATATATGTGCACTGGATATTTAATATATGTGCACTAGATATATTTAATAAATGTTCACTGGATATATAATATATGAGCACTGGATATTTAATATTTGTGCACTGGATATATAATATATGTGCACTGGATATTTAATATATGTGCACTGGATTTATTTAATATATGTTCACTGGATATATAATATATGTTCACTGGATATTTAATATAAGTGCACTGGATATATTTATAATATATGTGTACTGGATATATAATATATGTGCACTGGATTTATTTAATATATGTTCTCTAAATATTTAATATATGTGCACTGTATATTTAATATATTTGCACTGGATATATACAATATATGTGCACTGGATATATATAATATATGTGTACTGGATATATAATATATGCGCACTGGATATATAATATGTGTGCACTGGATATTTAATATATGTTAACTGGATATATAATATATTTGCACTGGAAATTTAATATATGTGCACTGGATTTACTTAATTTATTTTCACTGGATATATAATATATGTGCACTGGATATTTAATATATGTGCACAGGATATATATAATATATGTGAACTGGATATATATAATATATGTGCACTGGATATATAATATATGTGTGCACTGGATATTTATTATATGTGCACTAGATATATAATATATGTGCACTGGATATTTAATATATGTGCACTGGATTTATTTAATATATGTTCACTGGATATATAATATATATGCACTGGATATTTAATATATGTGCAATGGATATATTTATAATATATGTGCACTGGATATTTAATATATGTACACTGGATTTATATAATATGTGTTCACTGGATATATAATATATGTGCACTGGATATTTAATATGTTTGCACGGGATATATATAATATATGTGCACTGGATATATATAATATATGTGCACTGGATATATAATATATGTGTGCACTGGATATTTAATATATATGCACTGGATATATAATATATGTGCACTGGATATTTAATATATGTGCACTGTATATTTAATATATGTGCACTGGATTTATTTAATATATGTTCACTGGATATATAATATATGTGCACTGGATATTTAATATATGTGCACTGTATATTTAATATATGTGCACTGGATTTATTTAATATATGTTCACTGGATATATAATATATATGCACTGGATATTTAATATATGTGCAATGGATATATTTATAATATATGTGCACTGGATATTTAATATGTTTGCACGGGATATATATAATATATGTGCACTGGATATATATAATATATGTGCACTGGATATATAATATATGTGTGCACTGGATATTTAATATATGTGCACTGGATATATAATATATGTGCACTGGATATTTAATATATGTGCACTTTATATTTAATATATGTGCACTGGATTTATTTAATATATGTTCACTGGATATATAATATATGTGCACTGGATATTTATTATATTTGCACTGGATATATTTATAATATATATGCACTGGATATTTAATATATGCGCACTGGATTTATTTAATATATGTTCTCTGGATATATAATATATGTGCACTGGATATTTAATAAGTTTGCACTGGATATATATATAATATATGTGCACTGGATATATATAATATATGTGTACTGGATATGTAACATATGTGCACTGGATATATAAAATTTGTGGGCACTGGATATTTAATATATGTGCACTGGATTTATTTAATATATGTTTATTGGATATATAATATATGTGCACTGGATATTTAATATATGTGCACTGGATTTATTTAATATATGTTCACTGGATATATAATATATGTGCACTGGATATTTAATATATGTGCACTGGATATATAATATATGTGCACTGGATATATTTATAATATATGTGCACTGGATATTTAATGTATGTGCACTGGATTTATTTAATATATGTTCACTGGATATATAATGTATATGCACTGGATATTTAATATGTTTGCACTGGATATATATATAATATATGTGCACTGGATTTATTTAATAAATGTTCAATGGATTAATTATATATGTGCACTGGATATTTAATATATGTGCACTGGATATATTTATAATATATGTGCACTGGATATTTAATATATGTGCAATGGATAATTAATATATGTGCACTGGATATAAATAATATATGTGCACTGGATCTATAATATATGTGCACTGGATATATAATGTATGTGCACTGGATATTTAATATATGTGCACTGGATATTTTATATATGTGCACTGGATTTATTTAATATATGTTCACTGGATATATAATATATGTGCACTGGATATTTAATATATGTGCACTGGATATATTTATAATATATGTGCACTAGATATTTAATATAAGTGCACTGGATTGATTTAATATATGTGCACTTGATATTTAATATATGTGCACTGGATATATATAATATATGTGCACTGGATATTTAATATATGTGCACTGGATATTTAATATATGTGCACTGGATTTTACTTAATTTATTTTCACTGGATATATAATAAATGTGCACTGGATATTTAATATATGTGCATGGGATATATATAATATATGTGCACTGGATATATAATATATGTGTGCACTGGATATTTAATATATGTGCACTGGATATATAATATATGTGCACTGGATAATTAATATATGTGCACTGGATATTTAATATATGTTCACTGGATATATAATATATATGCACTGGATATATAATATATGTTTGCAAAGGATATATAATATATGTGCACTGGGTATTTAATATGTTTGAACTGGATATATATAATATATGTGCACTGGATTTATTTAATATATGTTCAATGGATATATAATATATATGCACTGGATATTTTATATATGTGCACTGGATATATTTAAAATGTATGTGCACTGGATATTTAATATATGTGCACTGGATTTATTTAATATATGTTCACTGGATATATAATGTATATGCACTGGATATTTAATATGTTTGCACTGGATATATATATATAATATATGTGCACTGGATTTATTTAATATATATTCAATGGGTAAATAATATATGTGCACTGGATATTTAATATATGTGCACTGGATATATTTATAATATATGTGCACTGGATATTTAATATATGTGCACTGGATTTATTTAATATATGTTCACTGGATATATAATATATGTGCACTGGATATTTAATATATGTGCACTGGATAATTAATATATGTGCACTGGATATAAATAATATAAGTGCACTGGATCTATAATATATGTGCACTGGATATATATAATATATGTGCACTGGATATATAATGTATGTGCACTGGATATTTAATATATGTGCACTGGATATTTTATATATGTGCACTGGATTTGTTTAATATATGTTCACTGGATATATAATATATGTGCACTGGATATTTAATATATGTGCACTGGATATATTTATAATATATGTGCACTAGATATTTAATATATGTGCACTGGATTGATTTAATATATGTGCACTTGATATTTAATATATGTGCACTGGATATATATAATATATGTGCACTGGATATTTAATATATGTGCACTGGATATTTAATATATGTGCACGGGATATATATAATATATGTGCACTGGATATATGTAATATATGTGCACTGGATATATAATATATGTGTGCACTAGATATTTAATATATGTGCACTGGATATATAATATATGTACACTGGATATATAATATATGTGCACTGGATTTATTTAAAATATGTTCACTGGATATATAATATATGTGCACTGGATATTTAATATATGTACACTGGATATATTTATAATATATGTGCACTGGATATTTAATAAGTTTGCACTGGATATATATATAATATATGTGCACTGGATATATATAATATATGTGTACTGGATATGTAACATATGTGCACTGGATATATAAAATTTGTGGGCACTGGATATTTAATATATGTGCACTGGATTTATTTAATATATGTTTATTGGATATATAATATATGTGCACTGGATATTTAATATATGTGCACTGGATTTATTTAATATATGTTCACTGGATATATAATATATGTGCACTGGATATTTAATATATGTGCACTGGATATATAATATATGTGCACTGGATATATTTATAATATATGTGCACTGGATATTTAATGTATGTGCACTGGATTTATTTAATATATGTTCACTGGATATATAATGTATATGCACTGGATATTTAATATGTTTGCACTGGATATATATATAATATATGTGCACTGGATTTATTTAATAAATGTTCAATGGATTAATTATATATGTGCACTGGATATTTAATATATGTGCACTGGATATATTTATAATATATGTGCACTGGATATTTAATATATGTGCAATGGATAATTAATATATGTGCACTGGATATAAATAATATATGTGCACTGGATCTATAATATATGTGCACTGGATATATAATGTATGTGCACTGGATATTTAATATATGTGCACTGGATATTTTATATATGTGCACTGGATTTATTTAATATATGTTCACTGGATATATAATATATGTGCACTGGATATTTAATATATGTGCACTGGATATATTTATAATATATGTGCACTAGATATTTAATATAAGTGCACTGGATTGATTTAATATATGTGCACTTGATATTTAATATATGTGCACTGGATATATATAATATATGTGCACTGGATATTTAATATATGTGCACTGGATATTTAATATATGTGCACTGGATTTTACTTAATTTATTTTCACTGGATATATAATAAATGTGCACTGGATATTTAATATATGTGCATGGGATATATATAATATATGTGCACTGGATATATAATATATGTGTGCACTGGATATTTAATATATGTGCACTGGATATATAATATATGTGCACTGGATAATTAATATATGTGCACTGGATATTTAATATATGTTCACTGGATATATAATATATATGCACTGGATATATAATATATGTTTGCAATGGATATATAATATATGTGCACTGGGTATTTAATATGTTTGAACTGGATATATATAATATATGTGCACTGGATTTATTTAATATATGTTCAATGGATATATAATATATATGCACTGGATATTTTATATATGTGCACTGGATATATTTATAATGTATGTGCACTGGATATTTAATATATGTGCACTGGATTTATTTAATATATGTTCACTGGATATATAATGTATATGCACTGGATATTTAATATGTTTGCACTGGATATATATATATAATATATGTGCACTGGATTTATTTAATATATATTCAATGGGTAAATAATATATGTGCACTGGATATTTAATATATGTGCACTGGATATATTTATAATATATGTGCACTGGATATTTAATATATGTGCACTGGATTTATTTAATATATGTTCACTGGATATATAATATATGTGCACTGGATATTTAATATATGTGCACTGGATAATTAATATATGTGCACTGGATATAAATAATATAAGTGCACTGGATCTATAATATATGTGCACTGGATATATATAATATATGTGCACTGGATATATAATGTATGTGCACTGGATATTTAATATATGTGCACTGGATATTTTATATATGTGCACTGGATTTATTTAATATATGTTCACTGGATATATAATATATGTGCACTGGATATTTAATATATGTGCACTGGATATATTTATAATATATGTGCACTAGATATTTAATATATGTGCACTGGATTGATTTAATATATGTGCACTTGATATTTAATATATGTGCACTGGATATATATAATATATGTGCACTGGATATTTAATATATGTGCACTGGATATTTAATATATGTGCACGGGATATATATAATATATGTGCACTGGATATATGTAATATATGTGCACTGGATATATAATATATGTGTGCACTAGATATTTAATATATGTGCACTGGATATATAATATATGTACACTGGATATATAATATATGTGCACTGGATTTATTTAAAATATGTTCACTGGATATATAATATATGTGCACTGGATATTTAATATATGTACACTGGATATATTTATAATATATGTGCACTGGATATTTAATATATGTACACTGGATATATAATAAATGTGCACTTGATATTTAATATATGTGCACGGTATATATATAATATATAAATACTGGATATATAATATATGTGCACTGGATTTTACTTAATTTATGTTCACTGGATATATAATAAATGTGCACTGGATATTTAATATATGTGCACGGTATATATATAATATATGTGCACTGGATATATAATATATGTGCACTGGATAATTAATATATGTGCACTGGATATTTAATATATGTGCACTGGATTTATTTATTATATGTTCACTGAATATATAATATATGTGCACTGGATATATAATATATGTGTGCACTGGATATTTAATATATGTGCACTGGATATATAATATATGTTCACTGGAAATTTAATATATGTGCACTGGATTTATTTAATATATGTTCACTGGATATATAATATATATGCACTGGATATTTAATATATGTGCAATGGATATATTTATAATATATGTGCACTGGATATTTAATATATGTACACTGGATTTATTTAATATGTGTTCACTGGATATATAATATATGTGCACTGGATATTTAATATGTTTGCACGGGATATATATAATATATGTGCACTGGATATATATAATATATGTGCACTGGATATATAATATATGTGTGCACTGGATATTTAATATATGTGCACTGGATATATAATATATGTGCACTGGATATTTAATATATGTGCACTGTATATTCAATATATGTGCACTGGATTTATTTAATATATGTTCACTGGATATATAATATATGTGCACTGGATATTTATTATATTTGCACTGGATATATTTATAATATATGTGCACTGGATATTTAATATATGCGCACTGGATTTATTTAATATATGTTCTCTGGATATATAATATATGTGCACTGGATATTTAATAAGTTTGCACTGGATATATATATAATATATGTGCACTGGAAATATATAATATATGTGTACTGGATATATAACATATGTGCACTGGATATATAAAATTTGTGGGCACTGGATATTTAATATATGTGCACTGGATTTATTTAATATATGTTTATTGGATATATAATATATGTGCACTGGATATTTAATATATGTGCACTGGATTTATTTAATATATGTTCACTGGATATATAATATATGTGCACTGGATATTTAATATATGTGCACTGGATATATAATATATGTGCACTGGATATATTTATAATATATGTGCACTGAATATTTAATGTATGTGCACTGGATTTATTTAATATATGTTCACTGGATATATAATGTATATGCACTGGATATTTAATATGTTTGCACTGGATATATATATAATATATGTGCACTGGATTTATTTAATAAATGTTCAATGGATTAATTATATATGTGCACTGGATCTATAATATATGTGCACTGGATATATAATGTATGTGCACTGGATATTTAATATATGTGCACTGGATATTTTATATATGTGCACTGGATTTATTTAATATATGTTCACTGGATATATAATATATGTGCACTGGATATTTAATATATGTGCACTGGATATATTTATAATATATGTGCACTAGATATTTAATATATGTGCACTGGATATTTAATATATGTGCACTGGATATATTTATAATATATGTGCACTAGATATTTAATATATGTGCACTGGATTGATTTAATATATGTGCACTTGATATTTAATATATGTGCACTGGATATATATAATATATGTGCACTGGATATTTAATATATGTGCACTGGATATTTAATATATGTGCACGGGATATATATCATATATGTGCACTGGATATATGTAATATATGTGCACTGGATATATAATATATGTGTGCACTAGATATTTAATATATGTGCACTGGATATATAATATATGTACACTGGATATATAATATATGTGCACTGGATTTATTTAAAATATGTTCACTGGATATATAATATATGTGCACTGGATATTTAATATATGTACACTGGATATATTTATAATATATGTGCACTGGATATTTAATATATGTACACTGGATATATAATAAATGTGCACTGGATATTTAATATATGTGCACGGTATATATATAATATATAAGTACTGGATATATAATATATGTGCACTGGATTTTACTTAATTTATGTTCACTGGATATATAATAAATGTGCACTGGATATTTAATATATGTGCACGGTATATATATAATATATGTGCACTGGATATATAATATATGTGCACTGGATAATTAATATATGTGCACTGGATATTTAATATATGTGCACTGGATTTATTTATTATATGTTCACTGGATATATAATATATGTGCACTGGATATATAATATATGTGTGCACTGGATATTTAATATATGTGCACTGGATATATAATATATGTTCACTGGAAATTTAATATGTTTGCACTGGATATAGATAATATATGTGCACTGGATATATTTATAATATATGTGCACTGGATATATTTATAATATATGTGCACTGGATATATAATATATGTACACTGGATATATAATATATGTGTGCAATGGAAATATAATATATGTGCACTGGATATTTAATATATGTGCACTGGATATTTAATATATGTGCACTGGATATTTAATATATTTGCACTGGATATTTAATATATGTGCACTGGATTTATTTAATATATATTCACTGGATATATAATATATGTGCACTGAATGTTTAATATATGTGCACTGGATATGTAATATATGTGCACTGGATTTATTTAATATATGTTCACTGGATATATAATATATGTGCACTGGATATTTAATATGTTTGCACTGGATATATATAATATATGTGCATGGATTTATTTAATTTATGTTCAATGGATATATAATATATGTGCACTGGATACTTTATATATGTGCACTGATATATTTATAATATATTTGCACTGGATATTTAATATATGTGCACTGGATTTATTTAATATATGTTCACTGGATAAACAATATATGTGCACTGGATATTTTTATTATATATGTGCACTGGATATTTGATATATGTGCACTTGATATTTTTATAATATATGTGCACTGGATATTTAATATATGTGCACTGGATTTATTTAATATATGTTCACTGGATATATAATATATGTGCACTGGATATTTAATATGTTTGCACTGGATATATATAATATATGTGCATGGACTTATTTAATTTATGTTCAATGGATATATAATATATGTGCACTGGATATTATATATATGTGCACTGGATATATTTATAATATATGTGCACTGGATATTTAATATATGTGCACTGGATTTATTTAATATATGTTCACTGGATAAATAATATATGTGCACTGGATATTTTTATAATATATGTGCACTGGATATTTTTATAATATATGTGCACTGGATATTTTTATAATATATGTGCACTGTATACTTAATATATGTGCACTGGATTTATTTAATATATGTTCACTGGATATATAATATATGTGCACTGGATATTTAATATCTTTGTGCTAGATATATATAATATACGTGCACTGGATATATGTAATATATGTGTACTGTATGTTTAATATATGTACACTGGATATATAATATGTGTGCACTGGATATTTAATATATGTGCACTGGATATTTAATATATGTGCACTGGATATTTAATATATTTGCACTGGATATTTAATATATGTGCACTGGATTTATTTAATATATGTTCACTGGATATATAATATATGTGCACTGGATATTTAATATATGTGAACTGTATATTTAATATATGTGCACTAGAATTATTTAATATATGTTCACTGGATATATAATATATGTGCACTAGATATTTAATATATGTGCACTGTATATTTAATATATGTGCACTGGATTTATTTAATATATGTTCACTGGATATATAATATATGTGCACTGGATATTTAATACATGTGCACTGGATATGTAATATATGTGCACTGGAATTATTTAATATATGTTCACTGGATATATAATATATGTGCACTGGATATTTAATATATGTGCAATGTATATTTAATATATGTGCACTGGATTTATTTAATATATGTTCACTGGATATATAATATATGTGCACTGGATATTTAATACATGTGCAATGTATATTTAATATATGTGCACTGGATTTATTTAATATATGTTCACTGGATATATAATATATGTGCACTGGATATTTAATACATGTGCACTGGATATGTAATAAATGTGCACTGGATTTATTTAATATATGTTCACTGGATATATAATATATGTGCACTGGATATTTAATATGTTTGCACTGGATATATATAATAATTGTGCATGGATTTATTTAATTTATGTTCAATGGATATATAATATATGTGCACTGGATATTTTATATATGTGCACTGGATATATTTATAATATATGTGCACTGGATATTTAATATATGTGCACTGGATTTATGTAATATATGTTCACTGGATAAATAATATATGTGAACTGGATATTTTTATAATATATGTGCACTGGATATTTAATATATGTGCACTGGATATTTTTATAATATATGTGCACTGGATATTTAATATATGTGCACTGGATTTATTTAAAATATGTTCACTGGATATATAATATATGTGCACTGGATATTTAATATCTTTGCGCTGGATATATATAATATACGTGCACTGGATATATATAATATATGTGTACTGTATGTTTAATATATGTGCACTGGATGTATAATATGTGTGCACTGGATATATTTAAAATATATGAGCACTGGATATTTAGTATATGTGCACTGGATTTATTTATTATATGTGCACTGGATATTTAATATATTTGCACTGGATATATATAATATATATGTGCACTGGATATATTTAATATATGCGCACTGGATATATAATATATGTTCACTGGATAAAATAAATATATGTGCACTGGATATAAATAATATATGTGCACTGGATCTATAATATATGTGCACTGGATATATAAAGTATGTGCACTTGATATTTAATATATGTGCACTGGATTTATTTCATATATGTGCACTTGATATTTAATATATGTGCACTGGATATATATAATATATGTGCACTGGATATTTAATATATGTGCACTGGATATTTAATATATGTGCACTAGATATATTTAATAAATTTTCACTGGATATATAATATATGTGCACTGGATTTATTTAATATATGTTCACTGGATATATAATATATGTGCAGTGGATATTTAATATATTTGCACTGGATATATTTATAATATATGTGCACTGGATATTTAATATATGCGCACTGGATTTATTTAATATATGTTCTCTGGATATATAATATATGTGCACTGGATATTTAATATGTTTGCACTGGATATATATAATATATGTGCACTGGATATATGTAATATATGTGTACTGCATATATAATATATGTGCACTGGATATATAATATGTGTGCACTGGATATTTAATATATGTGCACTGGATTTATTTAATATATGTTCACTGGATATTTAATATATGTGCACTGGATTTTACTTAATTTATTTTCATTGGATATATAATAAATGTGCACTGGATATTTAATATATGTGCATGGGATATATATAATATATGTGCACTGGATATATAATATATGTGTGCACTGGATATTTAATATATGTGCACTGGATATATAATATATGTGTGCACTGGATATTTAATATATGTGCACTGGATATATAATATATGTGCACTGGATAATTAATATATGTGCACTGGATATTTAATATATGTTCCCTGGATATATAATATATATGCACTGGATATATAATATATGTGTGCAATGGATATATAATATATGTGCACTGGGTATTTAATATGTTTGAACTGGATATATATAATATATGTGCACTGGATTTATTTAATATATGTTCAATGGATATATAATATATATGCACTGGATATTTTATATATGTGCACTGGATATATTTATAATGTATGTGCACTGGATATTTAATATATGTGCACTGGATTTATTTAATATATGTTCACTGGATATATAATGTATATGCACTGGATATTTAATATGTTTGCACTGGATATATATATATAATATATGTGCACTGGATTTATTTAATATATGTTCAATGGATAAATAATATATGTGCACTGGATATTTAATATATGTGCACTGGATATATTTATAATATATGTGCACTGGATATTTAATATATGTGCACTGGATTTATTTAATATATGTTCACTGGATATATAATATATGTGCACTGGATATATAATAAATGTGCACTGGATAAATAATATATGTGCACTGGATATAAATAATATAAGTGCACTGGATCTATAATATATGTGCACTGGATATATATAATATATGTGCACTGGATATATAATGTATGTGCACTGGATATTTAATATATGTGCACTGGATATTTTATATATGTGCACTGGATTTATTTAATATATGTTCACTGGATATAAAATATATGTGCACTGGATATTTAATATATGTGCACTGGATATATATATAATATGTGCACTGGATATTTAATATATGTGCACTGGATATTTAATATATGTGCACTAGATATATTTAATAAATGTTCACTGGATATATAATATATGAGCACTGGATATTTAATATTTGTGCACTGGATATATAATATATGTGCACTGGATATTTAATATATGTGCACTGGATTTATTTAATATATGTTCACTGGATATATAATATATGTTCACTGGATATTTAATATAAGTGCACTGGATATATTTATAATATATGTGTACTGGATATATAATATATGTGCACTGGATTTATTTAATATATGTTCTCTAAATATTTAATATATGTGCACTGTATATTTAATATATTTGCACTGGATATATACAATATATGTGCACTGGATATATATAATATATGTGTACTGGATATATAATATATGCGCACTGGATATATAATATGTGTGCACTGGATATTTAATATATGTTAACTGGATATATAATATATTTGCACTGGAAATTTAATATATGTGCACTGGATTTACTTAATTTATTTTCACTGGATATATAATATATGTGCACTGGATATTTAATATATGTGCACAGGATATATATAATATATGTGAACTGGATATATATAATATATGTGCACTGGATATATAATATATGTGTGCACTGGATATTTATTATATGTGCACTAGATATATAATATATGTGCACTGGATATTTAATATATATGCACTGGATTTATTTAATATATGTTCACTGGATATATAATATATATGCACTGGATATTTAATGTATGTGCAATGGATATATTTATAATATATGTGCACTGGATATTTAATATATGTACACTGGATTTATTTAATATGTGTTCACTGGATATATAATATATGTGCACAGGATATTTAATATGTTTGCACGGGATATATATAATATATGTGCACTGGATATATATAATATATGTGCACTGGATATATAATATATGTGTGCACTGGATATTTAATATATGTGCACTGGATATATAATATATGTGCACTGGATATTTAATATATGTGCACTGTATATTTAATATATGTGCACTGGATTTATTTAATATATGTTCACTGGATATATAATATATGTGCACTGGATATTTATTATATTTGCACTGGATATATTTATAATATATATGCACTGGATATTTAATATATGCGCACTGGATTTATTTAATATATGTTCTCTGGATATATAATATATGTGCACTGGATATTTAATAAGTTTGCACTGGATATATATATAATATATGTGCACTGGATATATATAATATATGTGTACTGGATATGTAACATATGTGCACTGGATATATAAAATTTGTGGGCACTGGATATTTAATATATGTGCACTGGATTTATTTAATATATGTTTATTGGATATATAATATATGTGCACTGGATATTTAATATATGTGCACTGGATTTATTTAATATATGTTCACTGGATATATAATATATGTGCACTGGATATTTAATATATGTGCACTGGATATATAATATATGTGCACTGGATATATTTATAATATATGTGCACTGGATATTTAATGTATGTGCACTGGATTTATTTAATATATGTTCACTGGATATATAATGTATATGCACTGGATATTTAATATGTTTGCACTGGATATATATATATAATATATGTGCACTGGATTTATTTAATAAATGTTCAATGGATTAATTATATATGTGCACTGGATATTTAATATATGTGCACTGGATATATTTATAATATATGTGCACTGGATATTTAATATATGTGCAATGGATAATTAATATATGTGCACTGGATATAAATAATATATGTGCACTGGATCTATAATATATGTGCACTGGATATATAATGTATGTGCACTGGATATTTAATATATGTGCACTGGATATTTTATATATGTGCACTGGATTTATTTAATATATGTTCACTGGATATATAATATATGTGCACTGGATATTTAATATATGTGCACTGGATATATTTATAATATATGTGCACTAGATATTTAATATAAGTGCACTGGATTGATTTAATATATGTGCACTTGATATTTAATATATGTGCACTGGATATATATAATATATGTGCACTGGATATTTAATATATGTGCACTGGATATTTAATATATGTGCACTGGATTTTACTTAATTTATTTTCACTGGATATATAATAAATGTGCACTGGATATTTAATATATGTGCATGGGATATATATAATATATGTGCACTGGATATATAATATATGTGTGCACTGGATATTTAATATATGTGCACTGGATATATAATATATGTGCACTGGATAATTAATATATGTGCACTGGATATTTAATATATGTTCACTGGATATATAATATATATGCACTGGATATATAATATATGTTTGCAAAGGATATATAATATATGTGCACTGGGTATTTAATATGTTTGAACTGGATATATATAATATATGTGCACTGGATTTATTTAATATATGTTCAATGGATATATAATATATATGCACTGGATATTTTATATATGTGCACTGGATATATTTAAAATGTATGTGCACTGGATATTTAATATATGTGCACTGGATTTATTTAATATATGTTCACTGGATATATAATGTATATGCACTGGATATTTAATATGTTTGCACTGGATATATATATATAATATATGTGCACTGGATTTATTTAATATATATTCAATGGGTAAATAATATATGTGCACTGGATATTTAATATATGTGCACTGGATATATTTATAATATATGTGCACTGGATATTTAATATATGTGCACTGGATTTATTTAATATATGTTCACTGGATATATAATATATGTGCACTGGATATTTAATATATGTGCACTGGATAATTAATATATGTGCACTGGATATAAATAATATAAGTGCACTGGATCTATAATATATGTGCACTGGATATATATAATATATGTGCACTGGATATATAATGTATGTGCACTGGATATTTAATATATGTGCACTGGATATTTTATATATGTGCACTGGATTTGTTTAATATATGTTCACTGGATATATAATATATGTGCACTGGATATTTAATATATGTGCACTGGATATATTTATAATATATGTGCACTAGATATTTAATATATGTGCACTGGATTGATTTAATATATGTGCACTTGATATTTAATATATGTGCACTGGATATATATAATATATGTGCACTGGATATTTAATATATGTGCACTGGATATTTAATATATGTGCACGGGATATATATAATATATGTGCACTGGATATATGTAATATATGTGCACTGGATATATAATATATGTGTGCACTAGATATTTAATATATGTGCACTGGATATATAATATATGTACACTGGATATATAATATATGTGCACTGGATTTATTTAAAATATGTTCACTGGATATATAATATATGTGCACTGGATATTTAATATATGTACACTGGATATATTTATAATATATGTGCACTGGATATTTAATAAGTTTGCACTGGATATATATATAATATATGTGCACTGGATATATATAATATATGTGTACTGGATATGTAACATATGTGCACTGGATATATAAAATTTGTGGGCACTGGATATTTAATATATGTGCACTGGATTTATTTAATATATGTTTATTGGATATATAATATATGTGCACTGGATATTTAATATATGTGCACTGGATTTATTTAATATATGTTCACTGGATATATAATATATGTGCACTGGATATTTAATATATGTGCACTGGATATATAATATATGTGCACTGGATATATTTATAATATATGTGCACTGGATATTTAATGTATGTGCACTGGATTTATTTAATATATGTTCACTGGATATATAATGTATATGCACTGGATATTTAATATGTTTGCACTGGATATATATATAATATATGTGCACTGGATTTATTTAATAAATGTTCAATGGATTAATTATATATGTGCACTGGATATTTAATATATGTGCACTGGATATATTTATAATATATGTGCACTGGATATTTAATATATGTGCAATGGATAATTAATATATGTGCACTGGATATAAATAATATATGTGCACTGGATCTATAATATATGTGCACTGGATATATAATGTATGTGCACTGGATATTTAATATATGTGCACTGGATATTTTATATATGTGCACTGGATTTATTTAATATATGTTCACTGGATATATAATATATGTGCACTGGATATTTAATATATGTGCACTGGATATATTTATAATATATGTGCACTAGATATTTAATATAAGTGCACTGGATTGATTTAATATATGTGCACTTGATATTTAATATATGTGCACTGGATATATATAATATATGTGCACTGGATATTTAATATATGTGCACTGGATATTTAATATATGTGCACTGGATTTTACTTAATTTATTTTCACTGGATATATAATAAATGTGCACTGGATATTTAATATATGTGCATGGGATATATATAATATATGTGCACTGGATATATAATATATGTGTGCACTGGATATTTAATATATGTGCACTGGATATATAATATATGTGCACTGGATAATTAATATATGTGCACTGGATATTTAATATATGTTCACTGGATATATAATATATATGCACTGGATATATAATATATGTTTGCAATGGATATATAATATATGTGCACTGGGTATTTAATATGTTTGAACTGGATATATATAATATATGTGCACTGGATTTATTTAATATATGTTCAATGGATATATAATATATATGCACTGGATATTTTATATATGTGCACTGGATATATTTATAATGTATGTGCACTGGATATTTAATATATGTGCACTGGATTTATTTAATATATGTTCACTGGATATATAATGTATATGCACTGGATATTTAATATGTTTGCACTGGATATATATATATAATATATGTGCACTGGATTTATTTAATATATATTCAATGGGTAAATAATATATGTGCACTGGATATTTAATATATGTGCACTGGATATATTTATAATATATGTGCACTGGATATTTAATATATGTGCACTGGATTTATTTAATATATGTTCACTGGATATATAATATATGTGCACTGGATATTTAATATATGTGCACTGGATAATTAATATATGTGCACTGGATATAAATAATATAAGTGCACTGGATCTATAATATATGTGCACTGGATATATATAATATATGTGCACTGGATATATAATGTATGTGCACTGGATATTTAATATATGTGCACTGGATATTTTATATATGTGCACTGGATTTATTTAATATATGTTCACTGGATATATAATATATGTGCACTGGATATTTAATATATGTGCACTGGATATATTTATAATATATGTGCACTAGATATTTAATATATGTGCACTGGATTGATTTAATATATGTGCACTTGATATTTAATATATGTGCACTGGATATATATAATATATGTGCACTGGATATTTAATATATGTGCACTGGATATTTAATATATGTGCACGGGATATATATAATATATGTGCACTGGATATATGTAATATATGTGCACTGGATATATAATATATGTGTGCACTAGATATTTAATATATGTGCACTGGATATATAATATATGTACACTGGATATATAATATATGTGCACTGGATTTATTTAAAATATGTTCACTGGATATATAATATATGTGCACTGGATATTTAATATATGTACACTGGATATATTTATAATATATGTGCACTGGATATTTAATATATGTACACTGGATATATAATAAATGTGCACTTGATATTTAATATATGTGCACGGTATATATATAATATATAAATACTGGATATATAATATATGTGCACTGGATTTTACTTAATTTATGTTCACTGGATATATAATAAATGTGCACTGGATATTTAATATATGTGCACGGTATATATATAATATATGTGCACTGGATATATAATATATGTGCACTGGATAATTAATATATGTGCACTGGATATTTAATATATGTGCACTGGATTTATTTATTATATGTTCACTGAATATATAATATATGTGCACTGGATATATAATATATGTGTGCACTGGATATTTAATATATGTGCACTGGATATATAATATATGTTCACTGGAAATTTAATATATGTGCACTGGATTTATTTAATATATGTTCACTGGATATATAATATATATGCACTGGATATTTAATATATGTGCAATGGATATATTTATAATATATGTGCACTGGATATTTAATATATGTACACTGGATTTATTTAATATGTGTTCACTGGATATATAATATATGTGCACTGGATATTTAATATGTTTGCACGGGATATATATAATATATGTGCACTGGATATATATAATATATGTGCACTGGATATATAATATATGTGTGCACTGGATATTTAATATATGTGCACTGGATATATAATATATGTCCACTGGATATTTAATATATGTGCACTGTATATTCAATATATGTGCACTGGATTTATTTAATA